>NW_027503286.1:0-38629 GCF_021521415.1 Bidens hawaiensis
AACAATTCAAACGCTTGAATATATGCTCTGAGCTTGTGTTATTGATCTAGGAGGAAGTTGGGATGATCATCTTCCTTTGATGGAATTCTCGTATAATAACAGTTATCACATGAGTATTCAGGCCGCACCATTTGAAGCATTGTATGGATGGAAATGTAGAACGCCGGTATGTTGGTCTGAAACATAAGACAATCAAATGTCTGGACCTGAGATAGTCCAAGAAACCATAGATAAAATATTACAAATCCGTGAATGACTTAAAATGGCAAGAGATTGACAAAAGAATTATGCTGATGTTCGCCATAAGCCGTTAGAATTTCAAGTAGGCGACAAAGTTTTATTAAAAGTTTCACCATGGAAAGGTGTTGTACGATTCGGCAAGAACGGAAAACTACGTCCGCGTTTTGTGGGACCATTTGAAGTGTTAGAACAAATCGGTACTGTAGCTTATCGTTTGCAATTACCAGAGGAAATGAAAGGCATACATGATGTATTTCATGTTTCTAACTTACGAAAGTGTCTAGCTGACGAAACTTTAGCTATGCCTTTAAAGGATGTTGAAATTAACGAAAATCTAAAATTTGTAGAACAACCTCTACAAGTTGAAGATTTTCAAATAAAGAGACTTAAACGACGAAAGCTAAAGTTAGTCAAAATAAGGTGGAACTCCCGAAGAGGACCAGAATTTACTTGGGAACTAGAATCAGAAATGAAAAAGAAATATCCACATTTGTTCTAGCGAATCTCGAGGACGAGATTCATTTCAAGGTGGGGAGGATGTAACACCACAAAATTTTGGTTCAAATTTGACAAGGTTATAAAGTTAAATGACAAAAATATTCATGAGATAAGTAATGGGAAAAGTATGGTAAAGAAAAGAAAGCATTTTTATGCTAAGGGAATAAGTAAGGAAAACTCCATCCCACATGGAAAGTGGGAAAGAAATGAAATCACTTTATAAGGAAGGAGTTTTCCATAATAATGTTCTTGTATGGCTAACCACTCTCACTAGTCCTAACAGAGGGTGCGAAGCACCCGACGCACACGCACACGCGCACGGACACGGGCGTAATGTGGCGTTTTGATGGCGCACTTTGCACTTCGCACGCTCGCATCATCGCGAGCCGCATAAGGGCCGCTTTATTATTTTTGAGCTATGATGAAGATGTGACAAGCTACCAAAGAGCAGGGACTGAAAATGAAATTTTAGCATCTTCGCGATACGCGAAGATGACAAGAAAGGCAACTTCGCCATACGCGAAGATGCAGGACACATCACGGGACACGTGTCAGACCGAAGTGACACGTGGCGACACGTGGCAAGCCTACGATGACTCACCTAGGCTAGTGCACCTTCGCGATACGCGAAGCAGCTTCGCGATACGCGACGATGCACGGATTCAGGCTATAAATAGGCAGCCATGGGATGAAGCTCCCATCACATCACACTCACATAATACCTCGGTTTTTGTGCCATAGCCTCGACAATTCCGACGCTCTAGTTGTCTAAAAGTACATGCAAGTAGGAGTGCTACCCACGCAAAGTTTAAGCATTTTATAAGACAAGCCATACAAGGTCGGGGTTCTGCCCAATTATTTTATTATATATGGCTTAGACCCTAGTCGAGGGTATAGTCTATACCTTGATCAGTTAATAAGTGAAATGTAGCTTTCATAAGATAAGGTTATGAATAAACTATTATTCTTTATTATAAAGATATTTCTTATGAATAAAGAAATGGGATATATATATACGTTTCTTTAAGATAAAGAAACGTAGTATATATATGTTTTATAAAGAAATGAACATCAAGGTAAAGGTTATGCAAATAGACTTAAGGTCTATAGCTAGATTGTAGATCTAGTTATTTATGAAATATTATTCTCATACTATAGGTCTGAGATAAATAACAGACAATTATCAATGAGACACATTGATTATAAGGTGAATACGTCCAAACCTTTTTATAGTGTGAAATGTTTTATGACGTGAATACGTCTATGTACTGTATATTTTGAAAAGATATTTACTCTTTAAAACTATGGACTGTTATCCATATGTAAAAGAGTTATGAAAATAATTGCATGAGGGTTGGTTCAAATCCTCTAAAAGGTTTTGATACAAGGTAGAACTAAACACTCAGACTAAAATACACATGTGTCTGGATCCTTACATATATGTACTGTAGTGGGCACACTACAGACATACTAACCATGAGGCAAGTGACTGTCTCTAGGGCGGGTGAAGTCCGATTATGTGGTTTGTGCGTATATTTAGTTCCGATGAGATGGATTGAGACCCACTGAGTTTTTGAACGCTATTGGTGTTGTATCTTAACAAATTGTGAAAACATTTTTGAGTCAGCGTGTTCACCAGCATATAGCTGATGTATTTTGAAACTGTTTTCAGGTAACCAAGAGTAAGGTATAGAGAAGAATATGCTAGTGGAGATAGAAGATCACTAGGCGTAGAATGCAGCTGATGGCTCAGCTAATTTTGTAATGAAGCATATATATTAAACTTGTTTTTAAACAAGCAATTTTGTAAAACGATCAAGGGTGTTTAATTCCCTATGTTATGAAAGTAAATATTTTAAAATAACATTTTCCGTTGCAAACTTTGATAAATTGACAGAAGTGGTATCAACTGTGAGTCACACGCCTAGGCCCAAAGGCGGGGTGTGACAGAAAATCAATAAGTTACATATGCGTATCTTAGTATGACGAGTTTAAGAATGCAAAAATATTGAAGCTACTTATATGTAAACATATATGAACTACATATATATATATATTGTATGAAGAACACGTAGAATTTAAAAGAACAAAAAAAAATAATAAGAGTATGCAGTGATGAAGAAATAATATGAAAGTAGTAAAACAAATTTGCAAATAAAAATGAAAGAAAAGTTTAAAAATTAAGAATTTGATTAACTCTACCTAAAAATATGGAATTGAGTAAGTAGTGAATAAAAAAAAACTATCTTAAGCACTTTACAATAATTACAATCATGTCATTATTGTTATAAGCCCTTGATTAAATATGATCAATGGTTAGATGTTAGTTTTCACAGTTTTCAATTATGTAGTGGTTCTCAATAGAACCCTCCCCTATATACACACACACACACATACACACATATACATATACATAACAGTCAAATAATATAATCACAGTTGAACACGCGTATGACCTAAGCATGTGAGACGGGATTTTAGGGACCCGGTATGACGATTATGCCACACGAGCCACCCCCTTACGGGCTTTCCAGGCCCCGCCATAGGATTTTAAAACCTGAGTAGTATAGTTTGGCCTGGCCAAAATCATCATGCATGCAAAATTCAATATGATGGTGATCATGCCTCACGGGCTTTCCAGGGCCCGCCACAGGATTTTAGAACCTGAGTGATATAGTTTGGCCCGGCCAAAATCACCTTGCACACAAATACCCTAACACAATGATGATTATGCCACACGAGCCTCACCCCTCACGAGCTATCCAGGGCCCGTCACAGGATTTTAGAACCCGAGTAGTATAGTTTGACCCGGCCAAAACCATCATTGCACTGTATACCCACACATAGCAGGCACACGCCACTAATTCTTAGTCACTAAGAACAAATTTAATATTATCAATCATAAGCCATAGGTAACATATGAATATACATATATATCTTTATAAGTCCATCCGAAATACGAACTAATATAAGCAGGTCTACATGTATTCAATTAATACCAGCAGTAATGACATTCTCGAGCCAAGACCATAAGTAATATATATAACCTTAAGGAATTTAAGACAAGTCTAACATATCCTAGGGCCTAGATTATAACTAATATATAATTTTCAGAAATATATAATTATAAACGAATCTAATGATATCCTCCGACATAGGCTATCAATAATATATAGTTCTTCAGGAATATATAAAACAATAAACGAGTCTAAAAATGCCCTAAAGCATGGACTATCAATAATTTAAACCTTAGGCAATCGATCAACCAAACAACATCATCACATGTAAACTATAAATAACGAGTAGTTTGGGAACTATTACAAGGCCCAATAATAAACTCAAGCCTAGACTATATATATAAGTTTCGGGATTATAAGATTATAAACGGGTTTAAAAATATCCTACGACGTAGAATATAATCTAAACATAATTCTAGAAATATACAAATACCATTGAAACTGCACAATATCATCTAGAACGTTTAAACGGATAAAATCGTATGGAGGTGTGTATGCTAGCCCAAAACGTAAAAAGAGTTAAAAAGGGGCACCATGAACTCACCTGACACGAGGCACACAATCAACAACGAGCTAGAGAATCTCTAATCAAATCCACAATTCACAACCTGTCAGACTGCACACAAAGATTACTAACTAAACCGTACCGACTCGTTTATCCTACGAGGCGTTCTAACATGACTTGGTTGACCTAAAGCCTCGATCTTACCAACTTCAATTTCATCAGCCCCCGGGGCCTTGTATTAACCGAAACCACCCTTAGATAATTCCGGGGACAAATGATTTTCAAATTACCCTCGGAAGTTGCTAGTTTAATAGAATATGCGCGTTAACGAGTGGTTTATGCACTTAGCAATCAACTCAACCCCGTGTGGACCAAATTAAGTTTTTTTTTAACAGTCAACAAGTCTACACGACATTACACGAGTTGAATGGGTCGGTAGTTCGCATGCACAACGCACCAACTTCCCAATAAACGCGAATTCGCGTTGTATCGACCCGTTTGAGTAACTGACAACCAATTTAGCCCTAATACTAAAAAAATTAATTTTTACACAGCACATATATCAAACCTAAGCAACAAAAATTAATTCCTTCTAACCTCGCGCTAAACGCAACAACTAAACAATCTAGACAACCGAACACTAGTTTTCAATTTATCACTAGTTGACCAATAAAACGAAAATCATAGCTCACGATATTAAAGTATGTTACACTAGACATACGCAAGAGGATTGTGGAGTAAGAACCTCAATCAAAACAGCCCCAAAAGTGTTCAAAATGACAGCCACCGGTTAAGCCTAAAACGAAAGTATCGATCAATAACTAGTATAACATGCAGATTTTAGCATGCAAAGATGTATTTTATTACATAGGAAAAACATAGAAATAAATTATGAAAGTTTTACCAGAGTTTAATAAATTTTTAGGCTTTTAAAAATATATTTTTTATATTTTTCCAACGCACAAAAAAATCATAAAAATTCCTTCAACACAGAAAGGTACGTGCAGCTATTTCAGTGCACAGCAAAAGTGTTTTATTTGTTTAAAAATCATTTCCAAACCAAATTAAGCGATTCAAATTGGGTTGTAATCGTAACTCAAAATGTGAACTTTCAGAAGTGGGAATCAATCAATTTAGACTTGTCAAAAAGAGTTATGATATCGGGAAGACATAACAGAATCCGTCACCCCGCATCAGCTTTGACACACGATCTTATAAAATCATAACAATCATTCAAATCTCGTCCAAAAATAACATATTATACATTTCTGGAAACTAGACTCAGAGTAGAACATCATGGAATCAATAATTAATCAAAAACAATCAATTTTCATTGAGTTACAGACCAAACAATAAACGAGTACGAATCTGTCAGAAACTGTTTTAATCAAAACTCAAACCCTAACATGATTTTGATAACTCTAGGGTTCAATAAAAGGTTTAATGGTGAAAAACATAATCCTTGATATAATACTAACCTTGAATTAGACGTTTTACACTTGTAACTTGGCTGGAAAAAGGAAAATAATGGCTGGATATGCTGCTGCCTGGTTTCGATAGGTCACAAGAAGGGAGTTAGGGTTTTTTTTCTCTTTCTTTTTTTTTTGATATAATACAATTGTTACACTCTAGCCCCTCAACTATGAAAGATGTAACATCTTAGATGAGAAGTTAATTAATTTAACTTACGGGAATGACAAAGAGGTCCCCGAAGTATACCGGAACGAGTGTCGGTTAAAAAAAGCTTAGCAAGGCATAACCCCTTTTAATGAAAATTTACGGGCGTTACAAGTCTACCCCCTAACAATGGGATTCGTCCCCAAATCCCGCTACACAAGAACGAGTGTAGATTAAGGCAACCCCATATAATCAAATCATACAAGAAACGGAATGGGCAAAACCCCTACGGGCACAAAGCCTACAAATAGGAACAAGCCCGTAGCTCAACAAGTAAAAAGGTATTTGGAAATTGGAATGATATTACGCTACTACATGGCTACCCTTACACATACGTTCTCGAAGGAGTGAGGGATTGAAGCGGTCAAGTAAAAAGAAAACCCAATGTGACAGCATGCTACGCCTCAGCTAAACAATTACGTGCAAAGCATTCGAGAGGATGAGGAGTAAACGGGAGGATTTAACGAATGAGAGGAAATTTAACGCTATTAACACGAGTATTAGCCATATCTTGTCCCTACAAAGATAGAATCCTAACACAGTCAAGCACAGGTAGCGTTTAGAGCATGAAAGGTAATTGTAAACCGCTAATAACGTTGATCAAGTGTTATTAGTTGTTTACTTTACCCGCCCGTCCTAAACACCCCCTACCCCTAACCATATTAGCATCCCATCTAATATTTAAGAAAATATGCATATAATAGAACCCAAATGCTTATAAAAATGAGTAAACAAATATAAAATTTACCTCTTGGCGTGCAGCTACTCATAGTTGGTATTTCTAGTCTTTTCTTTTACAGTTCGAGTCTAAGCATTCGGGAATGCTCGGATCCCTCGAACCTTGGCTCTGATACCAAATTGTAAGACCCCGAGCCCCAGGAATCCTACAGTCGGTAATCATAACCAAAATTCTCAAAAAATTTGAAACCAAAGCAATTCGTTTATTAAAACCAGTCAGAATAATTAAACATCAGAATAATAAGTATTAATATTCCCCAAAAACCGGGAAAAGGTGCCCAAAGTTAAATATGAAATAAAAACATTCATTTCATTAAAACGGTTTAGAGTAACCAGCAGCGGAAAATGTCAAGTAGTAAAAACCCCAAAACTAAAGGATATGTGCCCAAAAAAAATAATAAATAAAATAAAATAAAATAGAAATTCTTTTTATTTAAAAGTTCTCGACCAGAAATGCCTTCAACCGTTCGAGTAGTTTCCAGCACGTCCAAGCGATAATCTTTATCACTTAACCTGAAAATCAAGCTAACATACACACAAAGTCAGCTTGAGCTGAGTGAGTTCAAGTTTTAGAAAACAATATATATAAATCATTCCAAGGTTATAAATATAAGAAAATATATGGAATAATAGGCAAATGGATAAATGATAAGTAGCCATATACACACACACACAAACACACATAACAGCCAAATAATATTATCAAGGTCGAACACGCATACGACCTAAGCACGTGATACGGGATTTTACGGACCTGGTATGATGATTATGCCACACGAGCCGCCCCCTTACGGGCTTTCCAGGGCCCGTCACAGGATTTTAAATCCTGAGTAGTATAGTTTGGCCCGACCAAAATCATCATGCACGCAAAATTCAATATGATGGTGATCATGCCACACGAGCCTCCACCCTCATGGGCTTTTTAGGGCCCGACACAGAATTTTAGAACCTGAGTAGTATAGTTTGGCCCGGCCAAAATCACCATGCACACAAATACCCTAATACAATGATCATCATGCCACACGAGCCTCCCCCCTCACAAGCTTTCCAGGGCCCGCCACAGGATTTTAGAACCTGAGTAGTATAGTTTGGCTCGGCCAAAACCATCATTGCACCGTATACCCACACACAGCAGGCACACGCCACTAATTCTTAGTCACTAAGAACAAATTTAATATTAAGAATCATAAGTCATAGGATAACATATGAATATACATATATATCTTTATAAATCCATCCGAATTACGAACTAATACAAGCAGGTCTACATGTATTCAATTAATACCAGCAGTAATGACATCCTCGAGCCTAAACCATAAGTAATATATATAACCTTAAGGAATCTAAGACAAGTCTAAAATATCCTAAGTCCTAGATGATAATTAATATATAATTTTCAGAAATATATAATTATAAACGAATCTAATGATATCCTCTGACATAGGCTGTCAATAATATATAGTTCTTTAGGAATACATAAAACAATTAACGAGTCTAATATTGGCCTTAAGCATGGATTATCAATAATGTAAACCTTAGCCAATCGATCAACCAAACAACATCATCACATGTAAACTATAAATAATGAGTAGTCTGGGAACTATTACAAGGCCCAATAATAACCTCAAGCCTAGACTATAGGTAATATATATAAGTTTCGGGATTATAAGATTATAAACGGGTTTAAAAATATCCTACGACATAGAATATAATCTATACATAATTCTAGAAATATACAAATACCATTGAAAATGCACAATATCGTCCAGAACGTTTAAACGGATAAAATCGTATGGAGGTGTGTATGCTAGCCCAAAACGTAAAAAGAGTTAAAAAGGGGCACCATGAACTCACCTAACACGAGGCACACAATCAACAACGAGCTAGAGAATCTCTAATCAAATCCACAATTCACAACCTGTCAGACTGCACACAAAGATTACTAACTAAATCGTACCGACTCGTTTATCCTACGAGGCGTTCTAACATGACTTGGTTGACCTAAAGCCTCGACCTTACCAATGTCAATTACATCAGCCCCCGGAGCCTTGTATTAATCGAAACCACCCTTAGATAATTCCAGGGACAAAGGATTTCTAAATTACCCACGGAAGTTGCTAGTTGATTAGAATACGCGCGTTAACGAGTGGTTTATGCACTTAGAAATCAAATGAGCCCCATGTGGACCAAATTAAGTTTTTTTAACATCCAACAAGTCCACACAACACTACATGAGTTGAATGGGTCGGTAGTTCGAATGCACAACGCACCAACTTCCCAATAAACGCGATTTTGCGTTGTACCGACCCGTTTGAGTAACTGACAACCAATTCAGCCCCAATACTAAGAAAAATAATTTTTCCACAGCCCATATATCAATCCTAAGCTACACAAAATGAATTGGTTGTTAATTCCTTCAAACCTCACGCTAAACGCAACAACTTAACAATCTAGACAACCGAAAACTAGTTTTCAATCTAAGACAACCGAACACTAGTTTTCAATCTATCGCTGGTTGACCAATCAAACGAAAACCATAGATCACGATATTAAAGTATGTTACACTAGACATGCCTAAGAGGATTATGGAGCAACAACCTCAATCAAAACAGCCCCGAAAGTGTTCAAAAGGACAGCCACCGGTTAAGCCTAAGACGAAAGTATAATCAATAACTGGTATAACATGCAGATTTTAGCATGCAATGATGTATTTTATTACATAGGAAAACCATAGAAATAAATTATGAAATTTTGACCAAATTTTAATATATTGTTTAGGCTTTTAAAAATATTTTTTTATATTTTTCCAACGTACAAAAAAATCATAAAAATTCCTCCAACACAGAAAGGTACGTGCAGCTATTTCAGTGTGCAGCAAAAGTGTTTTATTTGTTTAAAAATCATTACCATTCCAAATTAAGCGATTCCAATTGAGTTGTAATCTTAACTCGAAATGTGAAATTTTAGAAATTTAATAAACCAATTTGGACTTGTCAAAAAAGAGTTATGATGTCAGGAAGACAGAACAGAATCCGTCACCCCGCATCAGCTTTGACACACGATCTTATAAAATCATAAAAACTATTCAAATCTTGTCCAAAAATTACATATTATACCTTTCTGGAAACTAGACTCAAAGTAGAACATCATGGAATTAATAATCGATAAAAAAAAATCAATGTTCATTGAGTTACAGACCAAACAATAAACGAGTACGAATCTGTTAGAAACTGTTTTAATCAAAACTCAAACCCTAACATGTTCAACAAAGGGTTTAATGATGAAAAAGACATTCCTTGATGTAGTACTAACCTTGAATTAGTCGATTATGGTGTGATTATGGCTGGAACTTGAAAATAAAATGATGGTGGTGATGTTTCTTGACTGCCGATCGCAAGAAGGGAGAAGAGAGAGGGAGTTAGGGTTTAAGATATAAAAATGTTACACTTTGGTCCTCCAACTTGTAGATTGTGATGTCTTGCTCCAAAGTTAATATAATGTGGCTTTCAAAAATGACCAGGAGGTCCCTTAAGATGTTAGATCGGGTCTCGGTTAAAATACAAGCTTTACAAGGCATAAATCCTTTTAACGAAAATTTACGGGTGTTACAGTAAGTGTATGATGTTATCCAGTAACACTTCCATATGGGGTGTCTTGCATTTGAACTTGAAATGTTAGGCAATAAAGATTATTGCAAATGTGTGACCTGGTGGAGTACACAATGATTATAACGAGCTAATTGGTGATTAGACTTGAATGCCAACTGATTGATATCAGAAGCTAGCTAGATGTCTGATAATTACATAATGGAGATGTGTTTGCCAAAAAATGAGAATCGTGTTCTTCAAGAAATAGTCCTTATAACAAGATTCTAGGTGAATCTGGAAGTTATGGCCTTAGAAGATATTAATAGGCAATATTAACTTGGAAGTTAAGAACACATCATAACAACTCATCTTAATTGCGGAATTATCTAATATTGACTTGACGAAGTTATTAATAATGATTTTGGATCCAACAACATGAGGATTGATGAAAGATGGAGTTGTGGAATGAGACTAAAGCCCATGAAGAAAGTGAGTGCAAAGGAAAACCTAACCTATGAGATTGGAGATCCCATGATCTAGGTTCAATAGGAAAACCTAACTGCATGAACTAAGTGTGGTCACTGTGGAGGCATAGCTTATGTACAAGTTGACGCATAAGCTAATATCAATATCCTCCTAAATTACAAAGCGTGTTTAAATGAACATCTTAGTCCGTTCCAAAGACAGTTAGTGACAAAGGGGAGGCTAAGCATAACTTATGGTTAATGATATAGGGATCATAATAACCATTATGCTTTAAATGATTTGAAGGTCAACTATGTGATAGTTAATGATATGTGGATCATGGCAACCATAATAATTTGAGGATCAAATCACCTAATCACCTATGTGAGAGAGAAGTGAGGTCTCTTAGAATGGATTTATGGGGGGGGGGGGGGGGGCAAATCCCAGAGCTCTCGCAGAACCAAGCTAGTGTTCCATGACCAGAACGGACACGACAATGAGGGATTACCCATACCAGGAAGAGTGTTGTGTGAAATGTAATAACGTCTACGTCGAAAGGTGTAACACCCCAGCTTAAGCGGAAATGCCCGAGTGTGATGTACAGATTGCTCAAACACACGTGGTGCTATTACATAACCATAGTATCATTAATTTATTAAAGGCATTCAAATACACAAAGTTCAAAAGTATTCATAAATAAAAATAAAATTGTTCAACAACTCCATTTTTATCTTTATTCTAGCCTAGCGTCTTCCATAGGTAATTCAGCCTCTAATCACAGCACCTGTAGCATGCATATAAAATAAAGAGTCAACAACAAGTAGTTGGTGAGAATCATCACATTTAGTTATAATACATAAAACGCATACAATTCTATGAACAATGAAATCAACACAAATAAAGTCCTTTCTAATTGGTAACAACCAACGTACTCGGGATATCGCACAACGCATGCAAGGTCCTTTCCAGTTGAGGCCGATCAGTGTATTCGGACAACACAACGCACGTAAGGTCCTTTCCAGTTGGGAACAACCAACGTACTCGGATAGCACAACGCACATAAGCAAGTAAACACACAAGTTTATAATACGAATTAGTTTGAATAAGCAATAATGGAAATCATTTAAATAGGATATGCATACTACCCCAAAATGTAAAAACATTTAAAAAGGGAGTTTGAGAAACTCATATTTGCAGTCGAAGCGAAATACTAAGAATAAACCGAAAGCGTCAAAGAACCCAAAGCAAACGATCCAACCGAACTATACCAAGAATAAATACGAACTTCAACGACTAAACTAACGATGTTAAGATAAAATATTGCATAAATTTATGTAAGAAGTAACTGGTATTTTATTGTTATTTTTACTAATTTTAAAGCTTTTGGGTTTATAAGAATAATATTGCACGTTTTAATGGAAATTCTATTATTCTTATGATATGAATATTTTAATGGAAAGGAATATGAAGCTAAATGTTCGTAAAACTTGAACTAACGATTACGAGTTGAATTCCTATTTTAACGATTTCCATGAATAATTTTTAAAGAGTTAAATTTTACGTTTTGATTTACGAACGAATTTAAATACAGTTTACGAAAATGAAAGTTTGGTTTTTAAATTGAAAAGTGATTAAATATATTTTATATTTAATTTATAAAATGTTTATTTGGTTTAAAAGTGATTTTATTGTTTTATTTTTATCTTTAGATAATTTATTTGTTTTAAAATGATTTTTAATAGTTTTTAATGAGTTAATATATAAAATAGAATGTAAAAAAAAAACACAGAAACATGGTCTAATCCGGGTTTTGAACCCGGGTTCTCCAATTCACACACACCCAAACTAACCAGTTGTTATAGCTTAATTTTTGTTGAAATATTAGAAACAAATTTATAAATATATATATATATATATATATATTATATTACATGTTCATCTTCTTCAAGAAAAACCCTAGAATCTATCTGTTAATCCATTCAAAGTTCGTCAAAATTAAGTTGGGGGTTTTAATTCTCATTGAAAAATAATGCGTAAACATATAAAACTTACTTGAGATTGTTCTTGTATTGACGGCGAAAGAGGCTCGTCGGAAAAACGATAGTGAAGATCGGTTATGCGAGTTAGAGGGTGTTTTAGATGTAATTGATGTTTGAGATGAGTTTAGAACGATGTTTATGATCTATTTATACTACTAATTAGAGCGTTTAATGTTTAATGACTTTGATTGGGTTTTTTAACCATTGCCGGTGGTTTCGGCCGTAATACATTCAAATTTGTTGTTTGTTAAGCGTTATTGACGAGGATTGAGGTTGGTTATTATGGTCTTAGGTTGTTACAAAAAATTAATTGAGTTATTATGAGATCTTGAGTGGTTTAAGGGGGGTGGCCGGAATATTTGCATTGGCTGGAAACCAGCCATCGAAAAAATGAGTCTTCAGGCCAGGCGGCTGTTTAGGATTGTTGTGATATAATAATAATAATAATATAATTTGAATGAAGTTACACTAAGTTAATTGAGTCAAAGATGCGAAATAAAGGGTGATTAGGGGCTCGACAGAGCTACGGCTGGAGAACTGATCGGAATTACGGGGCTGGGTGGGTCTGGGTGGCTGATTATATTATAATATATTATTTTAAATTTAATTTACATGTTTAGCCCTTCAACTTCCAATCTCTTTTCAAAACAAAATATAAATATAAATTACACATAAGACCTTGGACTTTGAATGTTTTAATAATACTATAAAAGTGTAATTTCTTTGATATTTACTATATATTTACCCGTATAGTTCAAAATGAGATGTTAAACAAAACGGAAATTTCAAATAAAATATCATTAACGACACAATGAGACTAAGAATTAACAAAGTAAATAATTGAGAATTCGAGATTAAAGTAACACATCGGTCTCAATTTGATATGTAACGCCCGAAAAAATTGTTAATCGGCTTGATCGTTTATAGAAGTTTGTTTAAAAGGCGGGATTCAACTTCTTAATTTAGGGGCCTTGTAGTACGTTTTAAAAGTCCATTTATCCATCCTTTAGCTCAAGACATCATGTAACACCCGACAATTTCAAGTTAACACCGTTAATACAAACTCTGTTAATTCAATCACTCATCCATGTATTTCACTTAATTAGGGTTAATTAAGTGTGTCAGTTATTGCACAAACATTCACGTTGCGGTAATAAGATAATGGCCGAATCACTCGAGTCTGACCCGAACATTGGTGAAAATGTGAAAATAATATCTCGAACATATGTTTATTAAATCATCGATGTGAAACTACATGCTAAATGATTATGTGTTTAGTTCGTTGTTTGTTTCATAAAATTGCATTCGATTGCGCTTAATTGGTATGTTTTCACCTTTACAAAGTAATATTTATGAAAGAACAACAAGGCTTTAGTTTCATGAATTTAGGTTATTATGTTAGTCATAACGATCCATTATAATCTGGTTTGATGTTAAAAAGGTTCGTTTGTGTCAAAACTTGTTCCAAAAGAGACTATTTTTGTAATTATTGATATATGTAATATTAATAAAAAAAACCCAGCCCTAATTCCCTTCAAAAAGGCGTCGATCTGCTCTCCCTCCCCCTCTCTTCATTCACACCTCACAAACCATCTCCACCATCTTCAATTCAACCATTGGTCTTGCATTTGGTGGTGCCTTTGATTGATTCTTATGATTCCTAACGCTAATTGGTAAGTTTTATGTATCAATTTTATGTTTTGATGAGTTCTTGATAAACCCTAAATGTCCAAACTGCTGTAATTATAATGATTATGATGTTAATTGATGATTTAGAACCCTATAGATGTCATAAACATGTTAGGGTTTGAGTTTTGTTGATTACAGTTTGCTGACAGATTCGTACTTGTTTATTGTTTGGTCTGTAAATCGATGATAATTCATAGTTTTTGATCGATTCTTGTTTCCATGATTTTATACTTTGAGTCTAGTTTCTACAAAGGTATAATTTGTAATTTTTGGACGAGATTTGGATGGTTTTTATGATTTTATAAAATTGTGTGTCAAAGCTGATGCGGGGTGACGGATTCTGGTCTGTCTTCCCAACATCATAAAATTTTTTTGACATGTCCAAATGGGTTGGTTCCACTTATGGTACTTATTTTTATGAGTTTATAAGACAAATCAATTGGCATTGCATAATTTGGAGAAATTAATTAAGAGAACCATTAAAATACTTTTTGTTGCGCAATCTGCTGAACTGTTGGTAACAATCTGCAATGAATGAATTATTGTGAGTTTTATATGTGGTATTAAAATATAATAAAAATTGTTCGGGAAACATAATTCATATATTCTACTATGGTAAATGTTTTAGAACTTATTTCTAAGTTTTGCTTACTAAATAAAATCCGTTTGTACATGCTATAATCTGTCTTGCAAACTGCTTGATCAGAATTTGAATTATATGACAATTGCTTGATGTTTTGATCATGGTGCGACATAGGATGCATGTTAGAACAACGTGGAACTACCCACAATAATTGAAATCACCAACGAGTCTTCTAGTCAATTTTGTGTTGTGTGTGAGTCCATACGTGAGTCTTAGAGTCTGGTGTTATTGAACACACTCTCATAACATAAACACTTGTACTAGGTTTCTGTTAATGAGTCAAGTGCATTCCTTTGACTTTTAAGAACAATCTATCGCACGCGACACCAGGTGAGTTCATGATGCCCCTTTTTAACTCTTTTTACGTTTTGGGCTGGCATACACATCCTATTACAATTTTACCCGATTTTACTTGTTTAAGCTATTTGGATTATATTTTATAGTTTTACTGGTATCGTATATTTCTAGAATTATGCATAAATTCTATCATATGTCTTCGGATATTTTCAAACCCGTTTACGATCATATATTCCTGAAAATTATATATATTATTTATCGTCTAGGCTTGAAGATGTTATTAGGCCTTGTATTAATTCTTAGACTGGTCATTATTTATAGTTTACTCGTTTATATATATAATTTTGGTAGTCTATGCTTGGGGACATTATTGTATTTGTTTATAATTATATATTAATGAGAACTAACTATTATTGATAGTCTATATTTGAGGACATTATTAGACTCGTTCATAATTACATATTCCTAGAAACCATATATTATTGATAGCCTATGTTTGAGGATAATAATAGACTCGTCTATAATTATATGTTCCCGATATTATATACCAAAGGCTATGCTTAATGAAGCAATTTAATTGATTGATTGTAGTCTTATTGTATTTGTATATTTATGTGACCATGTGTGAACAATATTCTATGCCTTAGGATATTTTGGACTCATTTTTGAATTCCTTAATGGTTATATGTTGTTTATGGACTAGGTTCGTGGATGTTATTAGGTCTGGTACTAATTGAAAACCAGTAGAACTATTTATATTAGTTCATATTTTGGACTGACTTTTATATATATATATATATATATATTACTCCATGACCTATGATTGGTAATATTAATTAGTTCCTAGTAACTAAGAATTTGTTGCGTGTGCCTACTATGTGTGTGGGTATACGGTGCAATGATGGTTTTGGCTGGGCCAAACTACACTACTCAGGTTCTAACATCCTGTGGCGGGCCCTAGAAAGCCCGTGAGGGGGGCGGCTCGTGTGGCATAATTATCATAACGGGTCCCTAAAATCCCGTATCACGTGCTTAGGTCGTACGCGTGTTAAACCTTGATTGTATTATTTGGATGTTATGCATAGGGATATATATATATATATATATATATATATATATATATATATATATATATATATATGTGTGTGTGTGTGTGTGTGTGGCTACTTATCATTTATCCAATTGCCTATTTGTTCATATCCCGTAGTATACTTAAATTCTTGGAATGATTTATATATATATCGTATATTAAAACTTGAACTCACTCAGCTCAAGCTGACTTTGTGTTTATGTTAGTTTGAGTTTCAAGTTAAGAAGAGGATGTTTACCACTTGGACATGCTCAAGACTACTCGGTCGGTTGAAGGCATATCTAGTCGGGGAAGTTAATAACGCAAACTGTTTCTTTTCAATTATTACTACACGTATTCTAATTTGGTTTTGGGCATATTACCCAGTTTTGGGAATTTGTTCTTGATACTTATGGACTTTTCCGCTGAATATTTACTCTGAACTGGTTTCAAAATAAAATGAGTTGCTTGGGGTTTTAAATTTTTGTGAAATTTTGAATATGATTACCAACTGTGGGATTCCCGGGATTCGGGGTCTTACATGATAAAACATCGAGATCAAGATCAAAGCAATTGAAATTTCGAAATCAAGTAAGACATTTTTTAGATCAAAGTATAACAAAATGATTCGAATAAACCTTGAGTGGTAATAGAACTAAACAAATAATCAAAACAATTCGTGTAAAATTAATGAGCTCAACATGTATATGAACATGTTCATAGTCCCAACTTCCACTAAACTTTACGTTTATGGGAAATCGGTTATAGACCGCGAGTTTGAAATGATAAGGTGAACCGATTTAAAATGCAACTATGAATTAAAATAGTTCAGTAATTAACGAATAACGACACTCAATATT
Organism: Bidens hawaiensis; assembly: GCF_021521415.1. Classification (NCBI taxonomy): domain Eukaryota; kingdom Viridiplantae; phylum Streptophyta; class Magnoliopsida; order Asterales; family Asteraceae; genus Bidens; species Bidens hawaiensis. The sequence goes on from NW_027503286.1 coordinate 17,325, forward strand.
AAATTCGTATACCATCTTCGAAAGAAATCGATACATATAATTATTTCAGTAATGTCTAAACAGACTAATATACATACATACATACATACATACATACATACATACATATATATATATATATATATATATATATATATATATATATATATGAAGAAGAAAGAAAGGAAACAAAAGGTAGCTTGCAATGCTTGTCTTCTTGAAGTTGGGTTTGTGGTATGAAAGTTATTATGGTTGCGGTGGTATGATTTATTAATCGAAACTCGTTGTTGTTGACACAGGAGGGAAAAGAAATGATTGTCGATAGTTGTTTAAGTTTACGAAAATCGATTGCAAACGCATGATGTTTTTATAACTCAAGGAAATTATAATAATTTGCATGATAAATAAGATAATAACTTTAGCTAGCGCTAAGGTTTTGGAATTTTATGAAATTTTTAATATGAAATGTTTTCTGTTAGGCGGTGCCCTAGAAAATGGAGAGTTGCTGAAAATGCCTCAATAGTTAATGAAACTCTTTTGGTGATACTATAATAGCCTCACGGGCATATGAATTTATTTAGAGCAAAATGTTTTATTATAAAGATTTTATTGAAATAATAATAATAATAATAATAATATTAATAATAAAAATAATAATAATAATGGTAATAGTAATAATAATACTAATAATAATAGTAGTAATATTGTTTCATTTAAATCTCCATGTAACACAAGTTTATCAAATAATACAAGTTGTAACAAATAAATAAACAAAATGATAAGTTTTCTTTGAATATCCTCTAAGCATGCTATGTGTCTTCTAACTTTCATCCTCGTATCTCTACACCTGCAACATATGTATAAAATAAAGTCAGCTACAAACATAGCTGGTGAGATTCCCACAGTTTGATATAATACGTAAAAATTATACAATTCATGGATAAGTGATAAACGAGCAAATAAAGTCCTTTCTAGTTGGTATCAACCAACGTACTCGGGTAATCGCGCAAGTAAGGTCCTTTCTAGTTGGTAACAACCAACGTACTCGGATGATGAGGCCATTTTCCACTCGATACAATGGACCTGAGTGCAAAGGAGAGCGTATGATCATACTTATTGAGGCAACCACTTAGTAAGTAATTTTGAGCAAGTAATCAAATAACACACAAGTCCATATAGTGAACTGTAGTTTGTAATCGAAATCATAAATACTTGAAGTTTCATAGGATACATATGCCACCTCAAAATATGACAATGTTTAAAAAGGGGTTGTGAAAAACACACCTTGAAATTGAAGCTAAACTTGTATTATAAGCCGAAAACAAGATAACGAAACGAAGCAACCAAAAGTATTGTAAGGTTGTAAACGGCATATGAACCGAACGCGTCACAAAATCCGACTTGAATGATCCACACTAGCTAGGATAAAAAATACGAGAATTTAATCGAGAATCTAACGGGATTATATATTGATAAGTTATGTTGAGGTTTTGAGATTATAATACAAGTTTTACCAATCTTGATTATTATAATATTACTCTAAGTCTTAATAATTTTAACGAACTAAATATTATTTTAACTAATTTTCGATTAATAGTTTAACACATTTATAGTAAATATAATGTTTGCGAATTACGGATTTTAAATGATAAATTTAACTCGAAAGAGATTATGTTAACAAATTACAATGGTTAACAAAATTTAATTATAAAGTTATCTTTAATGGTTTGACGAATTATAAGTTAACGAATTAAAGTTTAGCGAACTAAAGTTTAACGAAAGAACCTAACGAATTTTAGTTTAACGAACGAATTTAAATAAACGGATTAATGATTTGTTAATTAGCTAACATGAGAATTATATTACTTGTTGAACACGGAATTTAAAGGTAAAATCATATTTTTAGTATATTAAAAGTTAGAGAGTAGTTAAATAGTAATATAATATTAATGGGTTTTCAAGAAAGTTTAACGAAAATAAAAGTTGGTTTTTAGATGAGAAAAGATTTTATATATATATAGGCTTAAGTTCAGGAGAGAAATGAAATTATTGTGGGAAATGTGAGAAATGAATATGGACCACTGGTTTTATTTTATGTTTTAAATGTTTAAAAATAAATGCAAAAAATGTAAATGCAACAATAAATGCACCCTCTCTTCAATTAATACAAATAATATAACTATAATAAATCCCTCTATTTTCAATTAATACAACTAATATAACCAAAATAAATCCTCTCTAATTAATAAATATCAAAACATAATATTTTTTTTCAATTGATATACTTAGAAAAATTATTGCTATAAATAATAATAAAAAAATATCATACAAATGTGTTCATTAAATATAAACAATAAATACACAACATATACAAAATTATATAACCTACACTTTTTTTGAGCAATAAAAACGTACAACATACAAAAAAGTATACAACTTACATATGTAATTCGACATCAACAAATATATAAACTAGAAAAAGATACACACATCCTATGCGTGTGTAGGTTATATGTTTTTCGTGTGTAGGTAATGTGTTTTCTTATTCTTAGAACAAGTGTATGTTACATGTTTTTGTGTAGGTTGTATATTTTTTATTGACATTTAATGCTAACATATGTAATATAGTTTTTGTATTATTCATCACAATGTACCTACGTGTTGATGGATATTGATATATTGAGTTGGAAGAAATTGGTTTTGGATAGAAAAAATATTTAATGTATGAATAAATTGTATTTAAATGTGTAGGATAAAATTTTCGAGTGTAGGTTATATGTTTTTCGTATGTAGGTTATACGTTTTTGTGTGCGTGGGTAGTTTATTGATGCTGAATTTTGTGTGTCGGTTATATGTTTTTCATGTGTAGGTTATATGTTTTCTTATTCTTAGAACAAGTGTAGGTTATATGTTTTTGTGTAGGTTGTGTACTTTTTTGTTGATATTTAATGTAAACACGTGTAAGTTAACTTTTTATAATATTCATCACAATGTAAATACGTGTTAATGGATATTAATATATTGAGTTGGAAGAAATTGGTTTTGGATAAAAATAAATTTTAATGTATGAATAAATTGTACTTGTGTAGGATAAAAATTCAAGAGAGAAAAAAAATAAGTTATAAAAATAAATGAATTCTTAATATTTTCTAATTATAATAATTTGATTAGTTGTATTAATTAAATAGATAACTATTATATTTATTAGTTATATTAATTGTAGAGAGAGCATGCATTAATACTTTCCTCATTTATCTTTAAACATTTAAAACCTAAATTAAAATTAGTGGCTCATATTCATTTATCACATTTCTCACAGTAATTTCATTTCTCTCCTGAACCATCCCCTATATATATAACTGTTATGACCCGGGTCTGTGGTCTAACACCTTAGAGACTTAACCACCAAACCAAGACAACAGTTTGTTAAACATTCAAAACAGACTATATAAATATAATATAGTTCATGGTCATCCTCAACCTAAAAAAACCCTAGGTTCTCATCTGGTAAAATTTTCCTATGTTTACTGAAATTGGATTAGGGGTTTTGATTAACAGTGAAGGAAGATCATTATTCATGTAAAACTTACCTTGTAAAGTTACGGCTTGATGGAGAAAGAGGATCGTCCGGAATCCGATTTTGGAGGATTAATACGAGTTGTTGAGAGTATTTTATGTTGTTTTGATGTTTTGTGTGAGTTTAGCTTGTTGTTTAGGGTCTATTTTTACTTGTAATTGAAGCGTGTATTGATTAATGCTCGTTAATTGATTTGGCTGAAATTCCGGCGATTACTACGGATTTATAACACATTAAACGAACAAACGAAATCATCGAGAATATTTATCAATAAGGAATAATAGATAAAATACATCGAAACGAATTTTGTGAATATATATTTACACACATATATTTGTAAACAAAATCGAAAATTTAAAATGGGTTGGGTTTTCGGGTTTGAAAAGTAACGAATGTTACAGGATTCACAAGTTTTAGAAATTTCGTTCCAAAATTAAAATAAAAATAAAATTTTAAAAGAAAACGACTAATACAAGGAGTTGTTTAAAACTTTAAACGATTTTTATTTACATATTTTGTAATATTTTGGTTTTCCGTTTTTCATTTACTTGTAATCATTACCTGACCCGATTCCTATTTGGGTAAACAATCAATAAACTTCCGCATTTTTAGTACATTTTATTTGTTAATTTAGATTAACTATCAAAGATGCACACAAACGACCCTTAAATAACTAAAAATTCAATTGTGTATCCAATATCAAAAAGCGAGGACCTAAGTGCAAATATTATTCAAAATTACAATAATAAAATAATATTTCCTTCTCCTTCCTCTAAACCATCGGCCGACAACCATCAAACCATTTCTTGGACCTCAATTTTCGAACATAATCAAGAAATTTATTTCACCAAATCGTTTATTAACAAAAATCGATCCTACTGACACTCTAAATTGGGAAAACGAATCAAAATCGACAGCTAATTAACCAAAATCAAAACCTCGGCTCAACCGACTCTGAATTACTATATAAACACAATGATAATTCAATTAAACATGCACACACATTCCTCATAGCATCGCGATCATAAACCCTAACTCAATTGCCCTATACGAAGCCACCAAGAACCTATTTGACCTTAAGCGGAGCCGCGACCCACTTGCTGTTCGTTAACCCTCAATCCGCGACCACCATAGGTAATTGAAACATGCTTATGAATCGTTTATGTCTGCTAATCAATAACCCTAAACTAATTTGAACAGACAACAACCAAATCATCGGATTTAGATTCTAGGTGTAAGACCCCGAATCCCGGGAATCCTACAATTGGTAATCACATCCACAATTTCACAAAAATTTAAAAAAACAAACGATTTGTTTTTATTTAGAACAAGTTCAGAGTAACTAACAGCGGAAAAAGTGTAATTATTTAAAGAAAATCCCAAACATGGGTACAAGTGTCAAAAAATCAAATATAAATATAATATCCGTTTTATTGGAAATCCTCGACTAGAAATGCCTTCAACCTTCCGAGTAGTCCCCAGCACGTCCAAGCGATAACCTCCAATCCTTAACCTGAAAATCAATCTAACATACACACAAAGTCAGCTTGAGCTGAGTGAGTTCAAGTTTTAATAATAGACATTTAAATAAATCATTCCAAGGGTTTAAATGTAAAACGGGATTATAAAACATTCTTAGAGTTTAAATATAAAAACGGGATTATAAAACATTCCAAGAGTTTAAATATAAAAACAGGATTATAAAACATTCCAAGAGTTTAAAATATAATACGGGATACGAACAGTTAGGCCATCATCAACACTAAGTATTCGTACTTAGACATCTATATACATCCATATATTTATGTTGATACACGTTTTGTACGTCTCAGTCTTTATCAAGGCATTAATGTAATTAGTTTAAAGTATAGGGATCTTAATGTAAATATGGCTAAATGGGCCATTCGTTCTAATGTAAGTTACATTCGTTACCCTGTAACGAATGTAACACATTCGTCTAATATGTAAGCTCATTCGTTAACCCAGATTAACGAATGAGATAACGAATGAGGGCTACTCGTTATATGTTAAATGTATTAACGAATGAAGAGTTCATTCGTGTGGTTAATGTAACGAATGACACATTCGTTAATTGTTATGTTAACGAATGTGGTCATCCCCTATATATATGCTGTAAATTATTCATTAATGTAAGCCTTTTCAAGTTTGTTTATCAATTCTCTCTCGTTACTCTGCCAATTAATTCTCTCACATTATTCGTATCAATCCAAACGTATATCGACCTTAATCGTATACCTAACCATCATGTATCGTCGTAATCATAAGATCTAGATCCTAACCATGCTCTCACAAGTGGTATCAGAGACTTGGATCTGATCTTCGATACATAATCAAGTTAAAACAATAATCAATTGATCAATTTCGAACATGAATTGATTGATTTTGTGATTTAATTGAAGTTCAAAATCAGAGACTGGTTATTCGTTAAATTGAACTTGATTGAAGAATGTTTGTGACTTCGGACATGGCTAGATAGGTTCGGATTTGGTGTTGGATTGTTTTGGTATAAGTTTTAAGTAGTTTCAGTAAGATTCGGACGAGTTTGAAGTTGAAATTGGAAGTTTGAATCGTTGAAGACTGATTCGTTAAGATGAAGTCTTATTCGTTACGATGAAGACTGATTCGTTACACTCATTCGTCATGCTACCTTATTCGTTCAACCTTATTCGTTCAACTTTCATTCATTAATGCCTGATTCGTCAAGCCATATTCGTTAACTTTCATTCGTTAAAGCCTGATTCGTTAAGCCATATTCATTAACTTTCATTCGAATATCTTAGACATTCGCTAAAGTAATCAACTTTTAACGAATATACCATTCGTTAAAGTATCTCAGTTTTAACGAATATTCCATTCGTTAAAACCTATTCGTTATTAGCTCATTTGTTAATCCGTTAACGAATGTGATGAGATTCATTAAAACCCATTCGTGTGACTGGTTCATTCGTTACTGGTTCATTCGTTACTGACTCATTCATGTGAACAGTAAACTTTGTTAAATCCATGAAGTTTATCAGTTGGTTTATGATGGCTGCTCAGAATTCATCTTATTATGTGTTAGCATCACAGAACGTCTTATTGCAACAAATGCTGACGATGGATACCGAGATAGGCAGTCATAATAAATGTCCCAAGCTGTTGAAACTATCGGACTTTGCCCGTTGGGAACCAAGATTCCGTGCACATCTGGGATCTGTGCATCCTAGCAGTGTTCGTTTTCTTGATGATGTTTATGCTGCACCACTGATCGGTAATGACAACACGAGTTGGACTCCGAAACCGTTTCACATGAGTTGAAGGACTTTGAAAGTGAGACAAAAGCTTATTCTACTCTCACTATGGCTTTACTGGAACATATTTTTCATCAATATAGTACGATCAAAGTATGTGCTTAACTGTTTACTACCTTGAAAACCAGAAGTTTGGGAAATACTCTCGAAAGCAAGAAAACTTTAGTGAAATTCCAATTCAGAAACTTTATTCTGATGAAAAATGAAACTGTAGAAGAAATGATCAACCGTTTCAGCCACTTTATTGTTGAAATGTCTTCTGTTGATCTTGAGCCTACAGAACATGACAAGATTGATACTTTGAAGAATGCTTTACCTACAAACTATTCGACATTCCTGTTTGTGCTTAAAGAGAACGGATTCTTTCAGAAACCTGAACTGACTGTTGTACAATTCATTAATAAGATCGAAGAAAGGGAATTCAATCTTAAATGTCAATCTACTTTGAAAGAAAGGGAATTCGATCTTAAATGTCAATCTACTTTGAAAGAAAATCAACATCAGCAGTCGTCAACTCAAAACCCGTTACTTTATGGTGGTGCATTACCAGCAAATAATGCGACAAGCTCAGTGCCTATTAATGCATTCTTTGCTCAATCCCAAGAGGATCCTAACGTAAACAGTCCTCATAATGTATGTTTCATGGCGAGTGGTGCAACTGGCAACTCAAATGCTCATACTTCAACCTTACCTAAGGTCAATTTACAAGAAGCTGAACAACAGTTCGCTTTTGTATGTGCATTCATGACTTCATATGAACAACTGGTGGGAAGTAAAATTGCTACGAGCGATCTCACAGATGAGGACTATGATCAAATCGACCCAGATGATCTTGAGCTTATGGATTTGAAGTAGAACATGGCCATGATTGTTTGAAAGGTTAAAAGATTCATGCAACGAACGGGAAAAGATCTTCCCACGTTGAACAAAAGGGTTGGGTTTGATAAGTTAAAAGTAAAGTGTTGTAATTGCAGTGAATTTGGCCACTTTGCCAAAGAGTGTGACAAGCCGAAGAAAGATTATTCTGGCTCACGCAATTCTGACCGTGCTCCTACAAAGTCTTCATCTGGAGGAAATAAAAGTAACACTGCTGGCTTTGGTGATCAAGACAAATCTCCTGTTACTCAAGCTTTATTGGTAAATGATGGAGTTGATTGGTCTCAGCGCTTATTGGGAAACCAGGCAAACGTTGCTATCGTTGAGCCTGTGGAGAATTTTGAGGATGCCAGTAGCGATAATGTGTTGGAGAGTAGTGATTCATCTGACTCGGAAACTGACAGTGATCAATCTCTGTTATCTCAACCAGAATCAACTCCTGAGAAAATTGAATCTTATGCTTGCATGGCTAAGATTGATGAGGTATGTCCTACACCTCAAATTAATGTAAATGATCCTGCATCAATAATGGTGGATTGTTCTGAGTGTGCTGTGTTAAAAGCCAAACTTGAAACAACATTAACTCAAAACAATACATTTAGTAATGATTACTTTACTATCAAGGAATGCTATAAGCAAAAGACAAAATTGCTTGAGCAAGCGAATCTGAAAATTCAGAAATTATCAGATATTAATCATGATCTTAAAGCTAAGGTCCATTGTAAAATTATTGAAGTGGATCAACATTTAAAGGAGATTCTTCATTTTCGAACTTGCATTTCCAATCTCGAACAAGAAAAAATGGAATTAAATCATAAACTTAGTAAATTCAGAGATTCTTCTTTCTTGTTGAATGAAATAATCGAGGTTAATCATTCATATAAAAAGAACGGAAAAGCAGGTTTGGGATACGTCGAAATTCCTCCTCCATTTAATCAGGATTACAATAGCATTCCTAAGACAGAAAATTCTTTAAATATGTCTACTGATAAACCTGAAAATATTGATTCATTTAAACCGACTAGTGAACCAGTTAATATTGAAAGCAAAAAGGTGTTTACCAAAAATGAAATGGATGGTTCAATTGAGGAGCTGACTGAAACAGATGTGATTGTTAAAAATAAGGACATTCCAATTGACAATCACATTCTGTGTGAACCAGAAGATTTTGAAAAAGCTGTTTATGGTGCAAAATCCTCAAGTGTTTCTTCAAACAATTCACGTGTTCCTAAGGATATTCCTAAAGTAATTCCAAAGGAACATGTTAATGTAACTTCCAAAGACAAACTTTCAGTGTCTGATGAGGAATTAATGCGATTCATTAATCCTCCACTGAAAACTTCAACTGGAAAAGTATTTAAATTAAAAGGTCTCTCAAAAGTGTTTTCAGACAAAGAAGTTTCATTGAATCTTCTTAAACCAGAATTGATTGAAAGTGTATTTCAAGATGAAACTACTGAAATGACTGAACTTGAAAAGAAATTCTTTCAATCAAAAACTAGTAATGATCAAAAACAAAAAAACAAATATTTTTAAACCTATAAAATTCATAAAATCGTCAGGTTTGGAAAATTCATCGAATTTGACAAATCTTGAATTTTACAAAACAAAGAAGGGTTTAAAACATGAGTCATCAAAGAAGGCCACTTGTGGAATACCTAAATTTTTTGATCTTAAAACTTTGATATCACAAACAACCGGTACATCATCATAACAAAATTTAAATGACTCTCGACTGTGTTTCAAGTGTGGTGAACCGGGTCATGTTTCAAGACGATGCAAAGCAAAGATCAACAATATCAAAGATTATTCAACTTGCAAGATTAAATCTTTTTCAAAAACAAAGGAAAATCAAGTTGATGATTCTATGATATTGTATTCAAACATCAATCCGAGGAAAGTAATTCGGGTTGATACACTTAATGTATTGAACACATGTGTTGATCGTGCTCAACCCATCTGTTCAAACACAGATTTGGGAAGAATCCGTGATGGTTATCTTAAGAAGAAAACTAAGAAAACTGCCACTTATTCTGAAGTACCGAATACGTGTAATAAATTATTAAGTTCTCCAAAAGTCAATCCTGCTAAAGACGTTAAAGGTGATATGGTGGCCTGGCAGTACGATTCAGATCTTAAGGTATATATCGTGAAGTGGGAGCACGGTATTTATTATTTCACACGCCCACATGATATTTTATCTATGCCTCGATGGGATGTACGAACCTTAGCTAATCGTCCATTTGTTAACCGTGGAGACGATAAATGGGCTAGCTGGTTCTACAGGCAGTTATTGCATGAAACCCGCTTTGGTTTCAAATTCTTCCAGCCTCAGGTGCCGAAACACAAATATATTGACGAGATAGATGCACGCACGGGATGGAGGAAGTTAATTTTAATAGTGAAGCCGCCGAAGACAATGAAGCGGGTTCCGATGAAGATATTCCCTCAAAGTCTCTTCACCTCTTTTAATTATTGGTATTATGATAATTGTACAGGTGAAGCGGTTATTGTTTATGGCCAGGGTTCACGCACGAAGACGTTACGTGTATTTGATCCGATGTGGCTGGTCAATCTATCTGAGTCTGACAACGACACGTAATTCACAAATCAGATCAGGTTCGCTAATGTAAAGGATTATGATCTTGCAATGCAGTTTCAGAGGGTTGTTCGTGTCTGCTACGCATACAAGATTCATAGTTGCGTTGATTGGAAGACAAAGATGTTTCAACGCTAAAGTATGATAAAGAGCTCGAGACGAGGGGGAGTTTGTTGATACACGTTTTGTATGTCTAAGTCTTTATCAGGGCATTAATGTAATTAGTTTAAAGTATAGGGATCTTAATGTAAATATGGCTAAATGGGCCATTCGCTCTAATGTAAGTTACATTCGTTACCCTGTAACGAATGTAACACATTCGTCTAATCTGTAAGCTCATTCGTTAACCCAGATTAACGAATGAGGGCTCCGCGTTATATGTTAAATGTATTAACGAATGAAGAGTTCATTCGTGTGGTTAATGTAACGAATGACACATTCGTTAACTGTTATGTTAACGAATGTGGTCATCCCCTATATATATGCTGTAAATTATTCATTAATGTAAGCCTTTTCAAGTTTGTTTATCAATTCTCTCTCATTACTCTGCCAATTAAATCTCTCATATTATTCGTATCAATCCTAACGTATATCGACCTTAATCGTATACCTAACCATCATGTATCGTCGTAATCATAAGATCTAGATCCTAACCATGCTCTCACAAGATTGTGAATACGTTATATGAACGTTTACGAGCCAGGAATCTAGTCGCAAATCGATACGTTAACACGTGTTCATTCAATACGTTAATGGAGATCAATACATTAAGCCTGGAGAGAATCTGGCAGCATAACGTTACAGGGGATAAATATGGCACAGATCTCTATGCACATTCACTAGGGAAGGCCTATTTATAGGCAGTCCTTCTCATTCGTTAACATCACTAACGAATGAGGCTTCCCATAGAGAATGACCTCCCATTCGCTAAACATCCTTAGCAAATGGGCATTACTTTAACGAATGAGCCTCCATTCGTTACACAGTAGAAACGAATGAGCTCTTACATTAACAAATATGTCTAGTCTTTAACGAATGAGGCCCATTCGCTAAACATCCTTAGCGAATGTGCCTTTATACATTAATATAAAGACTAAACAACCCCTATCCTATTCGAACAGCCGCGGACATCAATTCCGTGTACTAACAAACTCCCCCTTGACCGTAGCTGTCGAATGCTTTCCAATACTTTAGTATCCAATACTTTATCCTCCAATACTTTAGCGACGAATACGTTAACGACCAATACATTAACGTCGAATACGTTAACAACGAATGCGTTAAAGTTGAATACGCTTGGATGCGCTAATGCTTTGGGCATATGATTCAGAGTTCCAACCTTCATTAATCAATCTCGAACGATCATATTCTTCAATCAGATGACAAGACTCGTATATTCCTCAATCAGATCAACCCATTCAAGAATTGTCCCCTTCAACAGAAGCAATCCGCCGAATACTCGTAGCCAACATTGTCAGGATCAAAGTCCCTCAGAAAGAAGTAATCGGACAGACACTCGTATCCCACATAGTCAGGTTTCAATCTTGAACAAATCAATCACAAATGGAAGAACAAACACAATCTTGAACTCGGTCAAACATAGCTTTGCAATCATGAATTACCATCCGAATTGCAGTAATTTTTCAAGAAACACTTGCGAAGATAGAAAGATAACGATCCAATAAGCTCTTTGAAAGTTTTATCTCCCCCTTTTCTTGACAAATTAGGCAAGGTCTTGAACAATTATTCGAAAATCTTCAAAAAAATTCTCGTTAACTTAGTCGGTTACTCCCCCTCGGCCCCTCGATATGCGTGAAAAGTCGGCCGAAAAATATGTCACCAAAATTTGCCAGAAGAGTATCCCGCATATTTAAAATATCCCCGAAAAATTTCATTTAAGAAAATTTTCCAAAAATATTCTTTTTTTTTTTTTTAAGAATCTCATACGTTATCCTGGTTCTCATTCGCTACAACAGTAGCACATTCGTCCAGCATCCATCCACATTCGTTACTTTTGAATGAATAGGTCTCATTCGTTAACCTCCATAACGCATGTCTTATACGTTAAACCACATTCGTTACATTTGAACGAATGGGTCTCTTTCGTTAACCTTTTAACGAATGTCTTCCAAACGTTAATTCCCTTCATTCGTTATGTTGATCTTCATTCGTTAAGCCTATTGACGAATGAGCTTATACGTTAAAACCTCCTATTCGTGTGAACAGTGTACAAATGTGGTCTCATTCGTTGAGAAGTCCACATTCGTTATGTCCCTTAACGAGTGAACTCATTCGTTAAAGCTCCGTAACGAATGAGTTTAAATTAACGAATGGGTTGTTGGTCGCCGGAAAATTCCGTTATCTTCATCGGAAAAACGGGTTTCTCGCCGGAAAACTCAAATCTTCAACCTTTAACAATGGTAGAATCATCAAACCTTCATAAATAACCACCAAATTACATCCATATGCTCGGAATTTTATTAGGAACACGAATATAGCATCTAATTCATCCATTAAGCACCGAATCCATGTTAATTTTGATCTGCAACATCAAAGCTCCATCCAAGGTCATCAATGGCAGATTCAACATTTCATCAGAATTAAACACCAGATTGATAACGAAGCTTCGGATTTGATCCAGAAACATGAATATATCATCAATTTCATGATTCATCAACGAAATCATCCGAAATAAGATCTAAACCCGATGAACACGAAGAACACGAACTGGTACGTATCACGAGCAACCTCCTGCTCTGATACCAATTGTGAATACATTATATGAACGTTTACGAGCCAGGAATCTAGTCGCAAATCGATACGTTAACTCGTGTTCATTCAATACGTTAATGGAGATCAATACATTAAGCCTGGAGAGAATCCGGCAGCATAACGTTACAGGGGATAAATATGGCACAGATCTCTATGCACATTCACTAGGGAAGGCCTATTTATAGGCAGTCCTTCTCATTCGTTAACATCACTAACGAATGAGGCTTCCCATAGAGAATGACCTCCCATTCGCTAATCATCCTTAGCGAATGGGCATTACTTTAACGAATGAGCCTCCATTCGTTACACAGTAGTAACGAATGAACTCTTACATTAACGAATATGTCTAGTCTTTAACGAACGAGGCCCATTTGCTAAACATCCTTAGGGAATGTGCCTTTATACATTAATATAAAGACTAAACAACCCCTATCCTATTCGAATAGCTGCGGACACCAATTCCGTGCACTAACAATTTACATCCCTATAAATACCGTCCAAATAATAACATCAGGGTCGAGCACACGTACAACCCAAACACGTAACATCTCATCCAAGTAATAACATCAGGGTCGAGCACATGTACAACCCAAACACGTAACATCCGATGATGATCATGCCACACGAGCCTCCCCCCTCACGGGCTTTTCAGGGCCCGCCACAGGATTTAAGAACCTGAGTCGTATAGTTTGGCCCAGCCTAGATCACTGTCCATCCGTATGCAAACTCAAAGTAGGCATACACAACATCAGTAGTCGAAACGACTACAACATCGCCAAATATAGGCCAAACAATAATTTATATATATATATATATATATATATATATATATACACACACACATACTATAACATTCCAAGGCCAACTATATACTAGCAAGCCTATATAAAATAGTTTAAACGTTTCATCAGGAAAAATCGTTTAATACTAGGAATTAATATTAGGCCAAATAGCAACCTCGAGCCTAGACCACAAGTAATTTTAAAACCCGAGTAATATATTTGACCCGCCAAAATGATGATCACGCCACACGGGCCTCTCCACTACGGGATTTGAAAACCCGAGTAATATATTTGACCCGGCCGTGATTACCATACACACACACATCAATAAGCCTACTCACATCATTCTTAGTCACGAGGAACTAAATATAATCACAAAACCGTAGGCTATAAGGTAACACATACTCATACATACATACATACCTCCATATATTCATACACACACACACACACACACACACACATATATATATATATATATATATATATATATTTATATCATCCCAAGACATTCCAAATTACAACTAAGCCTATGGGCCATAAGGTAATATATATTAATCAGTCCAATACATGAACTAAGTAAATAGGTCTACTCGTATTCAATTACTACCAAGCCTATTAACATCATCGAGTCTAGACCATATTCAGGTATATAACCTTAAAGAATATAAGACCATAAACGAGTCTACAATATCCTAAGGCATAAAATATAGTTCACAAATAGTTTCATAAATGCACAAATATGAATAAGGCTATGTAATACCATCCAAATAGTTGTAACGAGTAAAATCGTGTAAAATTGTATTACGGTGTGCTACAACAAGCTAGGAAATCCCTAAGTGCACACTCACAAGTAAGGGCCTGTAAATAGCACACAACGCGTTACTAAACTAGACCGTAGGAACACTCTTGCCTAATGGGCCGTTCAAGCCCAACACTTTGGCCCAAGGCCCCACACGTTGGCCCAAGGCTTAACACTTTGGCCCAAGGCCCACACTTGGCCCAAGGCCCAACAACTTGGCCCAAGGCCCAACACTTGTCCCAAGGCCCAAACCATACCCAATTACTTTACCTCAGCCCCTAAAACCTTTCAACTAACCAAATCCACCGGTTAAGCCTAAAACGAACTTATCGATTAATAACGAGTAAAACGTGTAGATTTTAGCATGCGAAGGTGCATTTAATTACATAGGATAACCTTTGAAATAAATTATTAAATTTTTACCAGACTTTAATAAATGTCTTAGGTTTATAAAAATATTTTTATTTTATTTTTCTATTGGATAAAAAAATTATAAAAATTCCTCCAACACAGAAAGGTACGTGCAGCTATTTCAGTGCGCAACAAAATGGTTTTATTTTTATAAAATTCATTACTGAACCAAATTAAACGATTTCAATTGGGTTTCGTTCCTAACTCAAAATACTAACTTCCAGAAGTGGAACCAACCAATTTGGACCTGCCAAAAAAAGGTTATGACGTCGGGAAGACAGACCAGAATCCGTCATCCGGCATCAGCTTTGACACTCGATTTTATAAATTCATAAAAACCATTCAAATCTCGTCCAAAAATTACGTATTATACCTTTCTGGAAACTAGACTCAAAGTAGAACATCATGGAATCAAGAATCGATCAAAAACAATGGATTATCATCGCGTTATAGACCCTACAATAAACATAAACGAATCTGTCAGCAAACTGTTATCATCAAAACTCAACCTTAACGACCAATAAGCGCATTAATATGATCAATTAAGGTGTATTCGCGCATCAGCTTTGACACTCGATTTTATAAATTCATAAAAACCATTCAAATCTCGTCCAAAAATTACGTATTATACCTTTCTGGAAACTAGACTCAAAGTAGAACATCATGGAATCAAGAATCGATCATAAACAGTGGATTATCATCGCGTTACAGACCCTAAAATAAACGTATACGAATCTGTCAGCAAACTGTTATCATCAAAACTCAACTTTAACGACCAATAAGCGCGTTAATATGATCAATTAAGGTGTTAAAGACATGGGAAATCATAAAACCGACCTTGAATTGAAGTTTTCACGGCTGAAACTTGGCTGGGCAGAAGAAAAACGAGCAGGGGGGTCTTGAGGCCGATCGGCTGCTGGGAATAGAGTTAGGGTTAGGGTTTTTCTTTTATAATATTATGATATAAAATAAATTACACTCTAGTCCCTGCAGTATGAAGTATGTAGCAACTTGGGTGGAGTGTCAATTAATTCAACTTACGGGTATGACAAGGTGGTCTCCAAAGTAAGCCGGTTCAAACCCGATAAATATACAAACTCTACAACGTGCAGCCGATAAAAGAAATATCGGGTGCTACATACTAATATAATACTTTAAGTCGTAAGAGGGGATGTTTTGGGAAAAAGGATGGACAAACGGACTTTTAAAACGTATTACAAGGCTTTAAATTAGAAAGATGAAACCCCGAATTTTTTACCAACATTTATAAACGATCGAGCCGATTAACGAAATTTACGGGCGTTACACTAGGGGATTTTGGGTTAAACTCAAAACTTGTTATATATTAATCTGCAGGTAATTCTGACAAACTAACACACCAGCTCGATGGCTGGTGTGTAGGTATCATAAGTCTGGAACCGGTGCAGGCGCGGGTTCGAAACCTCCTGGACTCGGTTTTTGTTTATTTATTTTATTTAATTTAATCCTTTGTTTTATTTTTGTCTTGATAATAATTGAAGGGTAAATAAACTTTGTTTTAATGAAACCGAACCGCGAAAGTGTTATTTTGTCCATGGCTTTGCGTCATAAGTAAGTATACACATATACACATAAACATACATACATATACATATAATACTATAAAACAAATATTATTTTATTTATTTATTTATTCATATTTATTTATTTTTTCATTTACTTATAGTACTAAACCGATCTAGTTCAAAAGTTCAAAGGTCTAAATAAATTCTCCCATCTTTTATATATATATATATATATATATATATATATATATATATATATATATATATATATATATATGAATTTGTTTTTTTTTATATTAATGTTTCATTTAAACATATATATTATTAATACTTAATATCGGTTATTATTTTTTTTTAAATCTATTTACTTGAAAAATATAAGCATGGATAAAATATATCACTTATATTAATTACCAAATAATAGATTTAACACAAATAATAATAATAATAATAAATATAATGTTAATACTAAAATTAGTTAATATATAATTAACAAATAAAATGATCTAAACCCTAAACGACTCTCAAATATTTCAAACCGATTAAAATACAATAATAACGTTGAAACTAATAATACCTCATCAAATCTCAAATCGTTATTAATTCTAATCCTCATTTATTAATACTATCGTTAAACAATTAGCGCATCCTTGTTGACGTATCTCGAAGACTTGAACGTTTTCACTGTCACTTTTTATTATTATCTCATCCTCATTTATTAATACTATCGTTACTCCTTTGGAGCGTGCAATTGATTAGTACATCATGGGTTTGCCGATGCAAATCAAAGATTCTGTCCTTAGTCATGACCCGAAAGAACTTCATGATGCCATCACCCTAGCCGGTACCCTCACTGAAAACCACGTTAAGGTCGGGACCTTGATGCGGAAAAGTTCCAAGAAGCCCAATGATAAGCCCGAAGCCGAGCCCGTTAAAGAGTCCAAGCCCACATACTCAAAGCCCGAATCCTGCAAACACAACAAAAACCACAACTCCTCTCATTACCGCAATAACAAACGAAAACCCAATTCACAAAATTTTGTTATAGCCCAACCACAAGCCCAACAAGCCCCTCCAACCAAAAAACCATACACCGGCCCACACCCATATTGCAACACTTGCCAACGTCACCATCCGGCCCAATCCACTTGCCGAGTGTGCACCAATTGCCACCGATTCGGTCATCTCACCCAATACTGCTAAGAAGCACCCCGCGTGCAAGCCGCTCCACCACGGTTCGCACCAACAAACCAACCCAACCAAGTTGTCCCTCGTGCCCCAATCATTACTCCTATTAGGGCTTACTATAACTGCGGTGATCCAAACCACCTTCGTAGCGCGTGTCCTTGACTCGCTCAAGCCCATCAAGCCTATGTTGCCCCACAACCCTACTACACCTCCCAAGCCTACCAAGTTCAAATTTACCAACCTCAATTATCCCAACTCATGCCTCCTCCAAATCCTCAAGCCCAACGCATGATCATGCAAGCCTACGAAGCTCCAACCCCTCAAACTTCAACTTCTCAAACCCAAGCACCTCAAGGAACCCAAGGGCCAGCTTTCACCATCAATGCTTATCAAGCCCGAAACTCGAACGATGTGGTGAATGTTATGTTTCTAGTTAACAAGCATCATGCATCGATATTGTTTGATTCGGGAGCCGATAGGAGTTCATTTCCTTTGATTTTGAATACATACTTGATGTGCCCCGTAGTAAATTGTCTAACCCTTCACGATAGAGATAGCTAACGGTAGTTCGATAGTTATTGACTCCGTCATTTGTAATTGCACGCTCACCCTTAATGGGTAAAAGTTCTTGATTGACCTTATTCCGATGCAAATGGGTAGCTTCGACGTCATCATTGGTATGGATTGGCTCTCTCTTCACCGTGCCGAAATTCTATGTTTTGAGAAGATTATTCGTATCCCTATCGAAGGTGGCGTAATTCTAAGCGTCGCCGGAGAAAGCCCATTCTCAAAACTAAACCTCATGTCGTGACTTGAAGCCCAATGTTATTTGCGCAAGAAGTATGTCGCTTTCTTAGCCCATGTCACCACATAGGCCCACGAAGAAAAGCAACTTACCGACATCCCGATTGTTCGTGATTTCCTCGAAGTCTTTCCCGAAGACGTTCCCGGACTCCCTCCCATACGTCAAGTGGAATTCCGTATTCATCTTGTACCCGGAGCAAAACCTGTAGCCAAAGCACCGTACCGTCTTGCACCCTCCGCCATGCAAGAACTCTAGAACCAAATCCAAGAACTCACGGACAAGGGTTTCATTCGCCCAAGTTCGTCTCCATGGGGCGCACCCTTTTGTTTGTCAAGAAGAAGGATGGTACTCTTCGTATGTGTATTGATTACCGTGAGCTCAATAAGCTTACTATCAAGAACCGTTATCCCCTTTCGCGCATCAATGATCTATTTGATCAACTTCAAGGATCCGCTTGCTTCTCCTAGATTGATCTCCGTTCGGGTTATCACCAACTTCGTATCCACGAGGATGACATACCCAAGACCACCTTCCGGACTCTCTTTGGGCACTTTGAATTCCGAGTTATGCCTTTTGGGTTGCCTAATGCTCCCGCCGTTTTCATGGACCTTATGAATAGTGTTTGTAAGCCCTACCTCGACAAGTTCGTGATTGTTTTCATCGACAACATCTTGATATATTCTAAATCCGAGGACGAACAAAAAGATAATTTGCGCGCCATTCTTGATTTGTTGCAAAAAGAACAACTTTATGCTAAATTCTCCAAATGCGAATTTTATCTAAAGCAAGTTCAATTCTTGGGCCACATCGTCAACGAACAAGTGAATTCACGTTGACCCCGCTAAAATCGAGGCCGTTAAAAATTGGAAAATCCCATCCTCTCCAACAGAGGTTCACTCATTTCTTGGTTTAGCGGGATATTACCGTCGTTTCATCCGCAACTTTTCGAAGATTGCTTCACCCCTTACCGCACTAACCCACAAAGGGAAGGTTTATGAATGGGGTCCCGAACAAAAAAAATCGTTTCAAACCCTAAAGGACATGCTTTGCAATGCTCCTATCCTTGCTCTTCCCGAGGGCAACGATGATTTTGTTGTGTTTTGCGACACTTCTATCCAAGGTCTCGGTTGTGTTCTTATGCAATGAGACAAGGTCATTGCCTACGCTTCGCGTCAACTCAAGGTTCACGAGAAAAATTACACGACGCACGATCTCAAACTTGGTGCGGTCGTGTTTGCCTTGAAAATTTGGGGACACTACCTGTATGGCACGAAATGTGTGGTCTTCACCGATCATAAGATTTTGCAACACATATTCAACCAAAAGGATCTCAACATGAGACAAAGACGATAGGCCGAATTTTTAAGCGACTACGATTGCGAGATTCGCTACCACCCCAGGAAAGCAAATGTTGTGGTCGATGCTCTTAGTCATAAGAGTCACATTAAATCTGTCTTGCTCAATTGTGTTACCATACAATCCGACCTTCAATACCGTATCTTCGACGCTCAACACGTCTCCGTCACGTGGCTCCGACGAGATGTCATGTGGCTCCGAACTCCAACTTTAAACCAAACGTAACTGTTTACTTTATTATTTGAACCGTTTATGGGTTCCCTATCGTGACGGTCTTCGCACGTTCATCTTGATGAAGCTCATAAGTCATGATACTTGATTCATCCCGGTGCGGATAAAATGTATGCCGATCTTCGTCCCATGTTTTGGTGGCCGGGAATGAAAAAGGATATTGCGGGATATGTACCCAAATGGACCACTTGTTCTTAGGTCAAAGCCGAGCATCAAAAGCCGTTTGGTTTGCTTGAGCAACCGCCGATCCCCGTTTGGAATTGGGAGGACATTGCTATGGATTTTGTCACCAAAGTCCCCACTACTCAAAGCCGCAATGATAGTATTTGGGTAATTATTGATCGGTTGACTAAGTCGGCTCATTTCATACCCATTCGAGAAAAGTTCTCCGTGAGTCAACTAGCTCAACTCTATGTCAAGAATATCATTTGTCGCCATGTAACACCGTTAACCATTATCTCCGATCGTGATGGTAGATTCACCTCTCACTTTTGGAATCCGTTGCAAACCGCCTTGGGTACCCGTATTGATCTAAGCTCCGCTTATCATCCACAAACCGATGGTCAATCCGAGCGAACATGCTCGAAGACATTCTCCGCTCTTGTGTGCTATACTTTGGTGGAAATTGGTGTTAGGACATGAAATGTCATATATATGTCCCCAGTTCTATCAGGGTAGGTCGGCGTGAGACTAAAGATAGTGAAACCTAGTTAACGTATTGTAAATGTCAAACGAAAACTGGTTCGATCGAACAAAAGGTTGATTCGATCGAACCAGGCTCATTCGATCGAACAAAGCTTCACTCGATCGAATGAGAGACTCATCCGATCGAATGAGTCTTCGATATATAAACGTTACTTAGGGATTTTCAGAAACTAGAGCACACATAACACACATACACATCCGACCTGTTCCCCCGGAAATCCTCTCTGCCCGTCAACCCCTTCGGTCCTTTCCTCCGCACCTGGTCGTCATATCATCCTAGGAATTGCTACCGTTTGTGTCGTTGATTACCACCGAGTCGCCGTGTTAGTAGGATTCCGCACTCTAACACGTTGCCCCCGAGAATCGT
>NW_027503287.1:0-39149 GCF_021521415.1 Bidens hawaiensis
GGATGTTAAGGTAGTAAACGATGAAGAGATCTTAAATGATCCAACTGTTGAGATGAACACATGTTATATTATGAAGATGAGGAAGTTGAGGTTGAAGACGTCACTGCTGAGGAGTACCCTGACTTGTTTCAACACACAAATGTTGATCAAGGTGCTCCAGTCTTCGATAAGCAAACGTTAAAAGCTGCTGAGGATGATTTGGAAAAGACGTCCAAGGGTAAGAAGGTGGTTGATACGAGATTCAAATCAATCGAGAATCCAACCGATGTTGATATTGCTAAATGGTTCAGCTATAAGACGGTGAGTAAGATTAGAAAGGCTTATAGATATGTAGATCAAGAACAGAAGGATGAAGCTGCTGCTCGTGCAAAGGCAAATCAAATGACTTCATTCAAGAATGTATCTAAAGTTCAAGGTGACATTGTTTCTTGGTTTTTCGATTCTGAATTAAAAGTTTGTATTGTTAAGTGGGAAAAAGGCGTCCAGTATTATGAAAAGATGACGGACGTTCTTTCTTTACCAAGATGGGATGTGAGGACGTTAGCTTGTCGTCCTTTCATTAATCGTGGGGGAAATCAACTTGCAGAGTGGTTTCATCAACATCTGCTATTCGAAGTCAATCATGGTTTCAAGTTCTTTAAGCACCAGGTTCCTACACGTAAACGTATTGATGAAATTGATCCTAGGACGGGCTGGGGAAAGCTTGTACTTAAGGAAAAGCCATGAAGCGTGTGCCAGTAAAGACGCTGAATCAACACATGTCCAGTTCCTTCAACCGCTGGTATTACAATTACCGAACCGGCGAGGCCGTCATTGTCTTGGGAAAGGGTCTGAAGACTGAGCTGATTAAGATTATCGACCCGATGTGGTTGGTAAATTTAACCGAGACTGATAATGATGTGCTGCACAAGAATAAGATTCTATTTGAGCGCAATGAAGACTATGATCTGGCTATGCAATTCCAACGGTTATGCGTGTATGTTATGAAAACGGGATTCATAGCTGCAGAGATTGGCAGTCCAAGCGTTTCAAGTGAAGATCAAAGACAAAGAGCTCAAGACGAGGGGGTGTCTGTTAGTACACACGGTTTTGCGTCTCTAGTCTTTGTATTTAACGTTAATGTATTTTTCGTTTAATTTATATAATAAATTATTAAGACTTTAAGTTAGTTCGTTAAATGTAATGTCTAGTTCGCTAAACATCTTTAGCGAACTAAGACCTAAGTTATTATCCCTTCTGATTCGTTAAGGATGTTTAATGAATCAGGGGGTGATTCGTTAAGTGTTATTTCATTTTAATGTATGTAACAAAGTGGACGCTAGTTCGTTAGGGGATGTTAACGAACTAGGTCCATCTTCTATTTATATGTGAACACTGTTCACAATTAATGTAAGTTTTGAGAATTATATTATCGAACCTCTGTCCAGATCTACTCTCAATCTTCATTAACGTATTCAATCTTAATATTATACATACAAATATATACAACTAACACTAATACTAATTTATAACATATAATCAATAGCATCATGAACTAGATCCGCATAATCGGTTAAGTAATCTTAGATCCGAGATTGATTTAGGCGTTCACAATTTTTAATAAGTTTAAGAATTTATGGACTGAAAAGTTGTGTATCCGGATACACTATAGACAACTTATACGACCTATAAAGAGTCATAGAACTTGTTTTCTCTCTCTCTAGGAGGCGATTTTGAAGTTCAAACCCTAGTGCCTTCGGCCGCTTAGGGTTTTGCTGTTCTCTTGATTTTATTGCTTAAATCTTGATCTAATCCTTGGTTCTGATTGATTAGCAGGTTTGTTATTGATCACGGCTATTGTTATAGTTTAGTTTGATCGATAATATCCTATTAATTGATTAAGAATCTTGTGGTTAATCAAGGTTAGGGTTGTTTGTTATTGGCCGTTTCTTGGGTTTCTTGATCTTGATCCTACTTGATCTTGATTCGGCGTTGGTGTTCTTGATCTAGTGGCCGATTTTGATTAGGGTTTCTTGGCTGATTGGTTCCTTGGAGTGTTGGGTTCCTTGGATCTTGATCTTGGCTGATTGATCTTGATCTTGATTGTTCTTCTTGGTCTTGATTAGGTGTTGCTTGATCTTGATCCATTGGCCGTTCTTGATTTGGCTGATTGGCTGATTGGTTTCTTAGTGTGGCCGATTGGTTCTTGGCTGAGTTGAATTCTTGGTTCTTTGGATCTTGGATCTTGATTGTGTTCTTGGCCGATTTGATCTTTGGATCTTGATTGTGTTCTTGATCTTATTTTTGGCTGAGATTTTTCTTGATCTTGGCTGAGATTCTTTCTTTGGATTTTGATCTTGTTCTTTATTTTAATTTTGGTTGAGATTGTTCCTTGCTGAGATTCTTTGGATCTTGATCTTGTTATTGGCCGATTTGGTTTGATTGGCTGATCTTGATCTTGATTTTGGGGTATCTTGGCT
Source organism: Bidens hawaiensis (assembly GCF_021521415.1). NCBI lineage: Eukaryota > Viridiplantae > Streptophyta > Magnoliopsida > Asterales > Asteraceae > Bidens > Bidens hawaiensis. The sequence goes on from NW_027503287.1 coordinate 2,460, forward strand.
ATTTTGTGACCGATCAGGGTGTGGTGTGATTCTTGGGTGTGCATGGAGCAGAAGGGTGGTAATGGCTTTGTTGATCGTGTTAGGCAAGGGTTTTCAGCTAATCGGGTAACGAATATTGATGTGGTTCTCCCTCGTAGAGGGGCTTTGAAAACCGGTTCATCGGAAAACCCTAATGTTACGGGTTCGTCTGTTTCGTTTGCTGCAAACACTACATTCATTGCTCCTTTAAATGATGTTAGCAACAAAGATGGTGGATGTTCAGCCATGGGGAACAAAGATAGTGGTTGTTCGAGCGATATAAAGGCTATTGGATCAGATTCGTTAAATATTAAACAAGATGAAGGTGTTTCAGCCTTTGTCTCGAATGACAACAAGGTGTTTGGATCTGAATCTTCTTATATTCAGAGGGATGTAGGGAAGGAAAAACTGATGGAAAATTCTAAGCCTTCGTATGTGAGTGTTGTGCAACTTGAAAACAAGACATCGAAGGTAACATTAAGAAAATTAAATGTGGAGTCAACAATGGAAGGAGTTGATGTGGTTATCCCGGTTGAATCTGTCAAGAAAGTTAAAGAAAGGTTTAATAATACTTTGTTTGGCTATTTTTTGGGTAATAGACTTCCTTTTCCGGTTGTTGAGGATTTTGCTAAGAAAAATTGGAACAAATATGGGCTAACGAGACTTATGATGAATGCGAAAGGGTTTTTCTTTTTCAAGTTTCATACGGAAGCTGGGATGATGAAGTTGATTGAAGATGGTCCTTGGATGATTAGGAATGTCCCCATTATTCTTCATATTTGGACTATGGAGTCAGATTTGGAGAAGGAGGATGTACGGTCTGTTCCGGTTTGGGTCAAATTACAGAACATTCCCCTGGGTGCTTTTACTGAGGAGGGTCTAAGTATGCTCGCGTCAAGAATTGGGGATCCGATAAGTATGGATTCTTATACTGCCAATATGTGTAAGGAATCGTGGGGAAGAAGTAGCTTTGCTAGAGTCCAGGTTGAGCTTCAGGCAAATCAGGATATTAAAAGGAAGCTTGTTGTTGCTGTTCCGGATACGTGGGGGGGAGACAAATAAGATCTCGGAGATTAAGATTGAATATGATTGGGAGCCCCCCAGATGTTCTCTATGTGAGGTGTTTTGGTCATTCGAACACTCAATGCCCGAAACAAGTTCATGATAAAAAGTTAAATGAAGAACCAACGAAAGTCACTAATGATGATGGTTTCCAGAGGGTGAAGGGAAAGAAAAAAGTTAATACGCAAGTCAAAAAACATAATCTTGTCTATCGACCGGTCGTTAAACCTGCTGTGTCACAACCTATAAATAAACCATCTGCTCAAGGACAAGACAATAATCATCCTGTGGGTAAACCTACAACTCCTATGGCTGTGGGGGTCCAGTTAAAGGAAAAGCATGCTGTCCAAACCAGTAACCGGTTTGGTAATTTGGCGGACGAATCGGAAAGTGATGCAGATGATGATGATGTGGAGGAGCTGTTTACGGATGTGGCTAAAGCTATGAAAGCGGATATTGGTTCTGAGGGTGCAAGCACACCCGGTGAATTGGGTGTTTAATGGGTACCATCGCCACTTGGAATATAAGAGGGTTGAACCGCCCTCTTAAACAAAAAGAGGTTCGTAAGGTAATCCAAGAGAATAATATTCAGGTGTGTGCTATTCTTGAGTCTCACGTCAAATTAAACGCGGTTTTTGATGTTTGTAAGAAGATTTGTAAAAATTGGGATTGGACCAGTAATGGTAGTGTTTGTGATAAAGGTACTCGGATTATTGTGGGGTGGAATACGGATTTGGTTGATCTTATGGTTATTGATTATTCGAACCAGGTTCTTCACGTTCAGTTAAAGTTTAAGCTGGATAGCAAGGTGATGTATGGTTCTTTTGTGTATGCTGAGAATTGTTATTTGAAAAGAAGGGAGTTATGGCACAATCTTACTGTTCATAATCAATTCACTCGTGGTAAACCTTGGGCTTTACTAGGAGATTTTAATTGTGCTCTTAATTTGGAAGACAGCCTACATGGTTCTTCCAAAATCTCCACTGGGATGCTTGATTTTCGTGATTGTGTTAAGAACATTGAAGTTGAGGATATTAATGGGGTCGGACTCCAATTAACTTGGAGCAATAAACCGAAAACGGGTATGGGTCTTTTCAAAAAGCTTGATAGGGTGATGGGAAACTCTAAATTCATGGAGATTTTTAATGATTCTTCGGCGGTGTTCCTCCCATACCGGATTTCAGAACACTCTCCATGTCTATTGAAATTCCCCTCTCTTATTAAAGGTAAGCCTAAACCGTTTAAATTCCCTAATTTCTTGATTGGAAAACCGGGTTATAATGATATTATTGCTAATGGCTGGAATATTGAGGTGAATGGTTATCACATGTTTCGCGTGGTAAAGAAACTCCAAAACTTAAAACATCCTATCCGCTCCTTGCTGCACCGGCAAGGAAATCTCCACAAGAAAGTTAATGATCTTAGAACCCTTCTGGATGCTTGTCAAACCCGTCTAGACATTGACCCTACTAATTTGGAGTTGATTCGGGAGCAGAGTAGTTATCTCAAGGCTTATCATGAGGCGGCTAAAGATGAGGAAGAATTTCTTAAACAGAAGGCTAAAGTTGATTGGTTAAAGCTTGGTGACTCTAACACTGCGTACTTTCACAATTCCTTGAAAATGCGAAACCATAGGGGTCGTATTGATATTATAAGTGATGCTCAGGGTCGTTTATTTGAGGGGTTGGATGTTCCTTCGGTGTTTGTTAATCATTTTATGAACATCTTTGGCTCTGATTTGCAACCATTGAGAAAACCGGATAATCAGATTTTTACTACTAAGCTCACGGCCTCTCAGGCGGAGCTTATGGTTAGACCTATATCCGATTTGGAAATCAAGGATGCGTTTTTCTCTATTGGGAATTCCAAAGCGCCGGGTCCTGATGGGTTTTCCTCGGCCTTCTTCAAAAGTTCTTGGGATATTGTTGGGAAAGATGTTTGTATGGCGGTTCATGAATTTTTCAGAAAAGGAAGTCTCCTTAAACAGGTAAACCACACTATTATTGCCCTTATTCCCAAAGTGACCAACATTGTGACTCCTAATGATTTTCGCCCCATCTCGTGCTGCAACACTTTATATAAATGCATTACCAAGATTATCTCGGTTCGTATGATGAAGGGTTTGGAGTCGTTAATTGATATCAATCAGTCTGCGTTTGTGCCTGGGCGTAGGATTTCTGATAACATCCTTTTGACCCAAGAGTTAATGCATAATTATCACACTAATAATGGTCCGCCTAGATGTGCTTTTAAAGTTGATATCCAGAAAGCTTACGATACGGTCAGTTGGGACTTCATTCGTGATATTCTTTTTGGGTATGGTTTCCACGATAGGATGATTCATTGGATAATGGAGTGCATAACCACTTCTTCCTTTTCGATATCCGTGAATGGGAACTTACACGGGTTCTTTAGTGGTAAAAGAGGTCTGAGACAGGGCGATCCGATGTCCCCTTATATTTTCACACTGGTTATGCAAGCTCTCACGTTAATTTTGCATCGTAAGGTTCGTATTGAACGCTCGTTCCGTTTTCATCGTTATTGTGAAAAATTAAATATTATCAATATTTGCTTTGCGGATGATTTGTTCCTGTTTGCTCGAGGTGATGTGAATTCTGCTAAAACTATTATGGGGGCTCTGAATGATTTCAAAGATATGTCCGGACTTACTCCGAGTGTTCCGAAAAGTACCGCGTTTTTCTGTAATGTCCCGGACCGCGTTAAAAGTGGTATTTTGAGTATTATGCCCTTTGTTGAGGGAAGGCTCCCGGTTAAATACTTGGGAGTTCCGCTTATTTCCACGAGGTTAAATTACCGTGATTGTAAGAGGTTGCTGGATTGTATGGATAGTCGGATTGGAGATTGGAAGAATAAAACTTTATCCTTTGCGGGTAAACTGCAGCTGGTCAGGTCTGTTCTGTCGTCCTTATATATTTATTGGTCTGCTGTGTTTTCACTCCCTTCTAGACTTATTACTGATCTTGAGAAACGGATAAAAAATTTCCTTTGGGACTATGGTCACAATAAGGGAAAGCATAAAGTCTCTTGGGATATTGTGTGTCGGCCGAAATGTGAAGGTGGTTTGGGTATCCGGCGTATCCGGGATGTCAATAACTCTCTTCTGGTTTATCATATTTGGAGCTTAATCAATGAGCGTAATTCGCTGTGGGTTAAATGGATTCATGAGTATAAAATGAAGGGGCGAAATTTTTGGAGCTTGCAGATGCCTAACTCGTGTACTTGGGGGTGGAGGAAAATTATTCAGTTTCGTCCCCATATAAGACCGTTTATATGGCATGAAATTGGTAATGGGAGAGCTACTTCAGTTTGGTACGATAAATGGGATGTTCTTTGTCCTTTAATTGATTATATCAACCCTAGAGCAATTCATCGGGCTGGATTGTCTTTAGAGACCTGTGTCAGTGATGTTGCTCATCATAATAACTGGGGTTGGCCGCCTGATTGGTCTTTGAGATACCCAATTCTTTCGAACTTAAAAGATGTAAGTATTTGTCCGGATATGAGGGACAAGATAGTGGTTTTGGATGAGAATGGGACTTCAATGAATTTCTCGACTTCAGGTATATGGCATCTTCTTCGGAGACCGGCTGATAAGGTGTCTTGGGTGCATGTTGTTTGGTTCTCTCAATGTGTTCCAAAACACTCCTTTTTGTTGTGGACTGTGATTCATGACAGGTTGAGCACGCAGAATCGTATTATGGGGTGGAAGATTGGTGGGTATCCAAATCATAACTTGTATTGCTGCCTTCTTTGTAATGGAGAGCCGGATTCTCGTAATCATCTCTTCTTTGACTGTAAGTTCTCTTCTGAGGTTTGGAGTATTGTAAAACTGAAAGGGAAGTTTCAGGGGTGCAGAAATGGTTGGGCGAATATTCTTCAATATGTGTCTCAATTTGGAATGTCCAACTCTATTGATAATGTTGTTAATCGGCTGTTATTTGGGGCGTCGGTGTACGTTATTTGGAAGGAGCGAAATAACCGGCTTTTCAGGAACTCCTTGAAGACTCCTACGACTGTTGCTGAAGAAATTATTAGGGGTACTCGCCTAAAGCTTATGACTCTAAAGTTCAAGAATTCTGAACGGATTAATCGGGTTCTCGAGGATTGACACTTTCCGCGGGGAGTTTCCCATCAAATTGATGATAATGGTTGATTTGTTTTTTGTTTTGTTTTTTCCTTGGTTCTTGTGTAAGCTTTAGCTGTGTTTACCAGTTTTGGTGGTTTTGGTTTGTCTACTCTTGTATGGCATGTCATACTTGAGAACTAATATGGCACTCTGTCATATTACTTGTATTTTTTGGCTGTGTGAATGCATTTAACCGGGTGAACCCCTTTACCCAAAAAAAAAAGTTGTGTATCCGTAAAATAAACCCAAAGCCTTGTATCCACAAAGCAGCAAAAGAAGAGTATCCACAAAATAGGTTAAGGGATGGGATGTGAATGTGCTCGTTGGGCCATGAATGAGAATAGAAAATGGGATTAGCTTACTAGCCTTTGGGCTTTGTAACTGGGCGCTGTGTAGGCAAGTAAAGTCACAAACTTGATCTTGTTCAAACGTTGGAACTTGCTTAACCATTTTACCGTAGAACTGGTCATTTCATATCAATTGTGACACATTTGGTGGTTTGAACTTAGTTAAAACCTTGAGTACAAAACATGCCAAGACTACATCAAATTGTTAATAAGTTTAAGAAGTTATGGACTTAAAAGTTGTGTATCCGTAAAATAAGCCCAAAGCCTTGTATGAACAAAGCAGCAAAAGAAGAGTATCCACAAAAAATGTTAAGGGATAGGATGTTAATGTGCTCGTTGGGCCATGAATGAGTATAGAAATGGGACTAGCTTACTAGCATTTGGGCTTTGTATATGGGCGCTGTGTAGGCAAGTAAAGTCACAAACATGATCTTCTTCAAACGTTTGAACTTGGTTCACAATTTGACCGTAGAAGTGGTCATATTATATCAATTGTGACACATTTGGTAGTTTGAACTTAGTTAAAATCTTGAGTCACAAAACATGCCAAGATTACATCAAATTGTTAATAAGTTTAAGAATTTATGGATTGAAAAGTTGTGTATTGGAAAAATAAGCCCAAAATCCTTGTATCCACAAAGTAGCAAAAGAAGATTATCCACAAAACAGGTTAAGGGATGAGATGTGAATGTGCTCGTTGGGCCATGAATGTGAATAGAAAATGGGACTAGCTTACTGCCTTTGGGCTTTGTAGATGGGATCAGGGTACTCATATTTGGGCCATGCAGATGTGAGCCTGATATTCACAAAACTGGCCCTACAATTATGACCGAGCATCTGCAAAATGAGTCTTTGTGATTAGTCGGCTTTTGCGGATGAGCCTCCCAACCCAATATGCAAATAAGAACTTGGGCTTGCGAATAATTGGGCTTTGCGGATGACTCTAAGACCATGAATATATGGATAGTGGGCCTAAGGCCCATGCGAATGCGTATATGTGTCTAGACCTATGTTTGTAAATATAGATAGGTTATGAAAATGGGAAAAACTAGCCAATGCTGTTTTAAATAGATTGGGTTTGCACATAAGCCCAAGTCCTTGAGTAACTAGTTTACTACACTAAAACCACTTAGTTCACTAAACAAGTTCCATTAATATCAGTTAGTTTAGTTAAGTCTAACTAGTCCAGTTAGTTTGTTAGTTTTGTCAATTAACAATGGTATGTATAACAGTTAGCCGTGTCAAATAAAGGAATCATGATACAGTCTGAACTATATCGACTTAAGGTGAGTTTCTAGACCCTTTCCTTTTAATGTTTTGGGGTTGTGTGCATACTCGTTAGCAAAGAAAGTTGATATTCATTGCTTTAATTAGTAACATATATCTTATGTTAGTATGTGTACATATTTGATTATATATGAATGTATGAATACTTGTAAGTGAATATTAGGGTAACTGACACTTGTAATATATGTGTATGATAGGATAGAAAGTGCTTTATAATTCTGCTAAGATAGGATAGTGTGTCCTTTATTATACTGCAAAGAAGGATAGCAGGTCCTTTATAATACTGAGAGGATAGAAAGTCCTTTATAATTCTGCTAAGATAGGATAGTGTGTCCTTTATTATACTGCAAAGAAGGATAGCAGGTCCTTTATAATACTGCGAAGTTAGGATGGAATGTCTTTACAATACTGCGAAGATAGGATGGCACGTCCTTTATAATAGTGCGAATATAGGACGACATATCCTTGTAATCCATGAAATGAATAAAGAGTTAAGAACGTAAGAAATTAAGTAAGAATGTAAGTGCAAGTTACGTGTAGAATGGTATCCATTGATACGAATGTGAATGTATGTGTAAGAATAACATATGACCTGTTAATTAAAAACTCACTCAGCGTAGCTGACTATTACCATGCGTGCAGGTAAGCAAGGTTTGTAAAGCTTGATAGTAGAAGATGATATCTAAGAAGTTGTTGGCATCCGAGTTAAGACAATCTTTTATTATGTAATTTTTAAAATTACGAAAAGCCAAAATTTTTTTGAATGATTGTTCAGTTTGAATGTTTAATCCACGTGAATGTTTTCAATTAACTATGATATGTAGCATTTGTATGTAAGTAAATCCCGCTATCGTAACGTGCTCGGGATCGAGGCCTTACACTTCGATTCCAAGATAATATGTTAAGTTTCCAATATCGTAAATTTCAACCCTATCTGACATGCGTAGTAGTTTAAACTCAACTAGGATACTCGAACTTGTCTCGATCATGAACAAGTCATCAACATACAACGCAACAATGAGAAGGTGTTTTCCTTCTGTCTTTTGATATACATAGTTTTCTTGATTTCCTTAACCATTATAAGGCGTTCGAAATCGGGTAGACTTTATTCTGTTAATTTTTTGTACATATTGATACTGGTTGGGTCAAAGTAACCAAAATTAGTTATGTGCTAAACCTTGTTTTATAATATTTCTTATATTAAAAATAAATAGTATGTTAAAACTGATCACCAAAGTTATTATTTGAAAAGGTAATATAATTTCATATATAAAATGATTTATGTACTAATGATACACTATGCCACCTCTTCCACCCATTGGATCCAAACCTTTGACACTATTGTTTTTGTTTCACCTATTAGACATAAAACTTAACACACAAGGAGTGATTCATTCATAGACATATTAAAAACATGGCATCTAATTTTTTGGTTAATTTGGTTATATCAAATCAAAATTTATGATGATTATAATTAAATTGAAAAGCATTTATTAATGTGTTGGAGAATTACCAATGTCGTTGCTGGAGAGAATGCAAACCAAGCTTATCTGTGATCTCTGCAGCATTCATAGCATTTGGAAGATCTTGTTTGTTAGCAAACACAAGCAGTACATCATCTCGCAGTTCATCCTATAACAAATGCCAGTTTCATTTTAGCATTAAATTCCTACTAAACTAGAAGATTCGATGAATAAAACAACTCTTTATACCTCACTAAGCATTCGTTGTAGCTCATCTCTTGCTTCAACCATACGATCACGATCATTGCTATCAACTACAAAAATAAGACCTTGTGTGTTCTGGAAATAGTGTCTCCACAAAGGTCGAATCTGCCAACAATTAAATCTGACTAATTCTATAAAAAAGAACGTAGGAACTTGTCCACTTTCTGATCGTTTGGCTCATATAACCTATATCGACCTGTTCTCGTTTCAACAATGTTAATAAATTTGACATATTACAACCCAAAATAACCAATTTACATGTAAATGCGCCAACTCGCAATCTCATAGTAATGGGAGACCACATCAAATCATGTGACATGCTTAGACATGATACATCTTATCTCTTAATAGGGATAAGAGAATTATTATAGATCTAGCTAATGGACTATAAATATGTTTAAGAATTACATTACCACAGCATAACATTTTTATAACATGTATGATGCCTATTTAATAATTGTTTGCTAGATCAATATTCAGTGATAGACTTTGGAAATTTTCTCAGTTGACCATCGTTATGTACTCACAGGGAGGGTTAGGATTTCTACACTATAATAGCACCAACAAAAAATTTCCTAGTGTATGGCCAACCCCCATATCACAAGGGTAAGCCCACCCTGGTAAATATTGGTAATATCATAGTGAGTTGGCTACTATGTGTGTATGTCAAGAAGAACAACTAATTTAATTATTGATTTGAAAGTCATATGTTACCTTGTCTTGACCACCAACATCCCAGACAGTGAAGCTGATGTTCTTGTACTCGACTGTCTCCACGTTGAATCCTGCCACAATACAAGTATATATGTTTTTAGTTTGCTCAGTTAATTTCCAACAATACAATGTGTATGGGAAAGAAGGAATGCACATTGAGACAATTTTATATAAATTAATGGGCTTTAGCTCTTTCATACCGATAGTAGGAACGGTGGTGACAATTTCCCCCAATTTGAGCTTGTATAAAATTGTTGTTTTACCGGCTGCATCGAGACCCACCATGAGGATGCGCATCTCTTTCTTCGCACACAAGCGCTTAAATAGCTTGGTGAATGACAGACCCATCTTTAGATCTAGTCATTTATAAATACAAATAATATTAAAAGTGTTAATTTCACTCCCACAAGAACTTAAATATTTATCATATTGCATAATCTATGATAGTTGTACAAAAGAGGAATTTGGTATGCATTCTAATAATAGAAGTAAAGTATCGGATCATCAACCTTCAAATCTAAGACCAGAAACAAACTTATTGAAGCTTAAGTTACAATTTAATATACAGGTATTGATTCATGCAAGAAGACAAACATGGAAGGATCAAATCACAGCAAAAACATATGTGCAATCAAACAATTAAAATCATCAATTTATGACATTTAGATTAAAATTGTAAAATTTGTTGATCCAAATTGTTGTTTAAACATAAAATGTATTTATGATTCGAAAGAATGTAAAATGGTAAAAACTCACGATCTGCCGAAGATCGGAAAAGTTGACGAAGAATGTTGACAAATTAGGTAACCACAAATGATGAAACCAGAGAAAAATTTCTTTCGAGAAAAGGTAATATAATATGATTGTTAATATTTCCTTTCAAAGAAGGGTCACTTTAATATTTTGGTATTACAAATGTTAAAATTTCACATAATAATAATAATATAATTTTTTACCAAAATTAAAACATCAAATGGTAGAATCCACAAATGGAACAAAGCCAACACGTATGGTTCAGAAAGCAAGAAGATGTGAATCACATAGCCGGAACTAGATCTAAAGTATGCAACTGTGTGTTAAGGCTTCGAGCCTCCGAGTGACATGTGACTATTTATAAAGGGTTATTTGGTTTTTAGATGTGAATCACATAGCCGGAACTAGATCTAAAGTATGCAACTGTGTGTTAAGGCTTCGAGCCTCCGAGTGACATGTGACTATTTATAAAGGGTTATTTGGTTTTTTTAATATTTTTTTCTAAAGAATATTTAAGTGCTCGTGCGCGAAGAAAGATGGTCCAATGACGGTAACAAGCGTATTAGTCCAACTTAACCGTACCATAATGTGTCTCTCTTACCCACAACTTAAATAATATTTATTAAAAAAAAGTCTATTCTCTCTCTAGGAAGGCGATTTTGGTGACTAACCCTATGCGATCGGCCGCATAGGGTTCTTGGCTTTTCTTGGGTTTTTTGTTGCTCTAATCTTGTTCCAATCCTTGGTTCTGATTGCTTAGCAGGTTTGTTATTGATCACGGCTATTGTTATAGTTTAGTTAGATCGATAACACCCTATTAATTGATTAAGGATCTTGTGGTTTTCAAGGTTAGGGTTGGTTCTTGTTTCTTGTTCTTGATTGTTCTTTGGGTTATTAGTTCTTGGATCTTTGGGCAGATTTGGATTAAGGTTCCATTCTCCTCTTGGTTCCTTGGATTCGGCTGGCTTGGGTTCCTTGGATTCGGCTGGATTAAGGTTCTTGTTCTTGGTTCTTGATCGTGTTCTTGGTTTTCTTGGCTGTTCCGTGAGATCTTGTTCTTGGCTGAGATCTTGCCCTTGATCTTGATCTTGTTATTGGCGGACCTTGTTCTTGATCTTGATCTTGATCTTGGTTTGGCCGATTCTTGTTCTAGATCTTGTTCTTGGCTGATTTTGTTTATTTGAGCGAGATATTGTTCTTGATTTGGTTTGATCTTGGCTGATTGTGTTTGACCTTGTTCTTGATCTTGATCTTGATCTTGGTTTGGCCGATTATTGTTCTTGATCTTGTTCTTGGCTGATTTTGTTTATTTTGAGCGAGATATTGTCCTTGATTTGGTTTGATCTTGGCTGATTTGTGTTTCCTTATTTATTGATCTTGATCTTGATATTGATTTTGGGGTATCTTGGCTGGATTTTTATTGGGGTTACATGGAGAATAAGGGTGGTATTGGTTCTGGTGATCATGTTATACATGGGTTTCCAGCGAATCGGGTAACGAACATTGATGGGGCTCCCCCTCGTAGGGGGGTTCTGAAAACTGGTTCTTCGGGAAACCCTAATGTTACGGGTTCGTTTGGTTCGTTTGCTGCAAACACTACATTCACCGCTCCGTTAAATGACGTTATCCATAATGTTGGTGGTTGTTCAGCCGTGGGGAACAAAGCTAGTGGTTGCTTGAGCGATAACAAGGGTATTGGATCAGGTTCGCTAAATAGTCAACAAGATAAGGATTGTTCAGCTTTTGTTCCGAACGAAAATAAGGTGGTTGGAGCTGAATCGTCTAATATTCAGAGGGATGTAGGGAAGGAAAAACATATGGAAAATTCAAAGCCTTCATACATGAGTGTTGTTCAACTTGAAAACAAAACATCGAAGGCAACTTTAAGAAAAGTAAATGTGGAATCAACGATGGATGGAGTTGATGTGGTTATACCGGTTGATTCTGTCAAGAAAGTTAAAGAGAGGTTTAATAATACTTTGTTTGGCTATTTTTTGGGTAATAGACTCCCTTTTCCGGTTGTTGAGGATTTTGCTAAGAAAAATTGGAACAAATATGGGCTTACGAGACTAATGATGAATGCGAAAGGGTTTTTCTTTTTCAAGTTCCATACGGAAGCTGGGATGATGAAGCTGATTGAGGATGGTCCTTGGATGATTAGGAATGTTCCCATTATTCTCCAAATTTGGACTATGGAGTCAGATTTGGAGAAGGAGGATGTACGGTCTGTTCCGGTTTGGGTCAAATTACAAAACATTCCCCTGGGTGCCTTTACTGAGGAGGGTCTAAGTATGCTCGCGTCAAGAATTGGGGATCCGATAAGTATGGACTCTTATACTGCTAATATGTGTAAGGAATCGTGGGGAAGAAGTAGTTTTGCTAGAGTACAGGTTGAGCTCCATGCAAATCAGGAGATTAAAAGGAAGCTTGTTGTTGCTGTTCCGGATACGTGGGGGGAGACAAATAAGATATCGGAGATTAAAGTTGAATATGATTGGGAGCCCCCCAGATGTTCTTTATGTGAGGTGTTTGGCCATTCGAACGCCCAGTGCCCGAAACAAGTTCACGATAGAAAGTTAAATGACGAACAAACGAAAGTAACTAATGATGATGGTTTCCAGAGGGTGAAGGGAAAGAAAAAAGTTAACACGCAAATCAAGAAACATAATCTTGTCTACCGACCGGTGGTTAAACCTGCTGTGCCAAAACCTATAAATAAACCATCCACTCAAGAACAAGACAATAATTATCCTGTGGGTAAACCTACAATGGCTAAGGGGGTCCAGTTAAAGGAAAATCATACTGTTCAAACCAGTAACAGGTTTGGTAAGTTGGCGGACGAGTCGGAAAGTGATGAAGATGATGATGATGTGGAGGAGTTGTTTACGGATGTGACATTCATGACAAAACGGGGTACACTATATTCATTACGTATCGAGTAAACGATAAATCGGTTAATTCGTAGTGTTTAAACGAGTAACCGACTGATACTAACTATGACCCGTATACATACTGAGGGGTCATATACGAGTTATATATATGTTTTAGAGGCTAACATATTGATATTTAGGCCTCGGTACGTTTAAAACTCTTTAAACGAAAAAGGTTTCGTTTATCGATACGCTATAAGCTTAAACGCAATCGTTAATATCAAAACAAGCATTGTAGCATCCGTTAAGCCGAAAAAGATTTATAAAACACTTATATGACATGTTCTAAGCCATCCGTGAAAATATTTTGGAATTTTACAACGAGTCAGTACGTTTTTCTTATTTTACAAAAATAAGCTGAAAAACACTCGTTTTTACGTTATTTCTCACACCCGAATTAATTTTCTTGCGAAAAACCGGACCCGAACTAAATTTAAAATGGGCTTTTCATGTTTGGGCTTGTATGCATAATTTAATGGGCCAAAACAGCCCATTAAGGAGCCCTTCATAGTTCCGATCGGCTAGAAAATTATACACCACACACCTTTTTATAACTTTCATCCTAAGCTATCTTATTCATTATAACACACAAATATTTCAAGTCCAGCAGCTCCAGCCCCTGTTCTCTCAACCTTCTTTCAAAAACCCTAAGGTAAGATTCAATTCTAACAAGTTTTAACAAAGTTTGATCCATATGATTAACATATAAACATGTTTTAATTAGTGTTAAACATGTTTAACCATCCAAAAACCCTAAAAATCAAGTAAAATTATGTTTTGATGTTAAACATGTTTACAAACCTGGAACATATACTTTTTTGGTCAAAAACACGGATTAGAACATGAATACAACGTTTTTACGGTTAGAAAGTTCGGTTTGAACCCAAAACCGAAACCCTAATTATCAAGGCTGTTACATGGATGATTTATGCTTGGTTTGATGTTATATGATATGTAGATATACTGAGTTTGCAACCCGAGACCCGGAAAGTCGTTTAAGCTAGCAAAATTCATCGAAAACCGACAAGGTAAACCCGTAATACTCGTTTAGGGGCTGTTTAGTATTAGGTTGTGACGTGCTTGTTGTTAGCTTGTGAAAATTTGCAGGGACATTAGGGATCATATAAATGAGTGCTTGTTCAAATTTGGTAATTTTTCGATAAACGGAGAATATTTGGTGAATTTATTCCCGTTTATGGGCGTTTATTTGGGAAAAATAGCAAAACATATTGAAAAATTATGAAACTTGGCTTTGGAGTTTGATATGGGATGGTAAGATCACTGGTAAAGTTTGGGAATCATTGGAATTGTCTAAGTATGGTTTGTGCAGCCATGGTTGAACCGAGTTTTAACAGCCGAAAAACGCACAAAAAGGCATTTTGTCAAAAGATTTAGGTTCTGGAAATTTTGCAGGGGCTATGTAGTCACATTGAGACCATTGGTAAAAATTATGGGATTTTTCGGAGGTCGTTTGATATAAACGGGCCATTTATTACATGATTATAACCTATTAAATGAATTTTTATAAATAAATAAATAATCATAAAATTTTTGGAAATATTTTTATAAAATTCTCCATGTCTTAATGTATTTTTACAAAAATTTACATAATTTATATGTAATTACATAATTAGTTATGATTTATTAAAGATTTAAATTATAATTGTTTTAACGAAACCGGCAGTTTTGTGTTTAACGGACTGACTGGTATGTCAAAATGTCAAAAGTGGTCAAATATCATATTTTTGAATGATATTGATAAAAACGAACTTTTTACGAGAATTCCGGACAATTCGGGTGGATTGTACGCGTTTTGTATAATCAAACCCGTATGAAAACGGAAACGAACCCTGCGATCAAACCAGACACCGAAACCTTAAAATTCTTTCATAAATCAAATCATTTTATCAATCAATATATTTACTTAAGTTTGTGTGATCTTACCTAATCCCGAAACGTATAAACAATCAACTGAGCTAGGCTCGGAAAACGGTGAAACTGAGCCAAATCCAGTTTTAAACATTTCATAGTATACAACGTCACAATCTAAGACTATAGTCATGTTCTGGGCCTAACAGCTATACCCAGATTATCTATACAGCCCGACTTAGCTTGAACACTGTACTAGTATTAACGATACGATACCGTTTATAGGAATCAGGCTATAAACGAGACATCTGACTATCTGACACGTAATTTCTGTGCGAACTACGATAAGGTGAGTTTCACGACCCCCACTTTCTAAACTGTGTTACGAACTTTTGGGGTGAAAAGCATGTTTACATAAACTGTTATACTTGAAAACGTGTGATGATGTGGATTATCTAAGTACTAACACTTGACAAGTCCCCACAAACACAAGTGATTAACTTCGTGCCGGTGGAGTGTGGATAGTACTATCGGTTTGACAAACCCAACTGTGACAGAGCCGGTGGGGTAAGCCGGAACATATGTAAAACCAGTTGCACATTGTCATTATATTTACATACTGCTATGTGGTGTTAGACATAGTACATACATGGGGCAAATTGGCTGTTAAATGCCAACGGGAGTGCATGGGCAGTGGAGGCCATGTGTTTTAGCTCGTTTCGGTTTCACTTGTGGCTTAGTATAATACATCATACACAGACATACATACATTCACACTGTAAACTTTACGAACTCGTGAACTGATTTCATTGATACTCGTGAAACTTGAAACTCACCAACTAGACGTAGTTGACCCGTTTTAACATGCTTTTCAGGTAAAGCAAAAGTGGAATGATTTGCTTACATGCTTGGTGTTAGGAAGAAAGTTGAATAGCTGTGAATAGACGCAGATGTAATACTATATAAGAAGCTCGTAAACCGGTTATGTGTTTTTCACATCTAGTTTGTAAACTTAGTACCAACCCATGTATTATGATGTAAATTAGTTATGAATTTCCTTATAAACAATGTTGTTGATACCAGTGTTATCTGTTACATTCCCGTATTACGCTTCCGCAACTACCTAGTCGGGGTGTGACAGAAGTTGGTATCAGAGCCATTGGTTATAAAGAATTAGGATGTCCCTTAGGATACCCTAAGATAACCGTAGGCTCGATTAACTCTGGGAATAAAATAATATTAAATAATATACACGAAAGATTCTTGTGATGAACGCGAATGGACAAGTGGGTTATTATGGTCCGGAACGTAATAACAGACTTGTTTGTACGAGGAAATTCGAGAAGAAGTCGATAAACAATTGAATAGGTAAAAACAGCAACATACATGTATAAAATATAATAATAGATAAATATTTGTGTATATAAACGATTATTTGTGCTTATGTGTATAAATACCTGCACGTATCTTACTATGATTAATATAGAAGGATACTATTCTTATTACTAACCATTGTGCAGGAATATGTCAAGATCTACTGATCGTTTACCTACTACCCTACCAACAAGGCCTGAGGAGGAGGAGGAGGAGGATCCGGAAGAAGAAACGGAGGAGGACCCAGAGGAAATAGAAGAAGGTGCAGATGCGGTAATTCCTTACGAGGTACCCGCAGATCAACCCGACTTATCGGGTTATCGTTGTGACACTTATCCCCCTAGGGAATCCCCTAGGAATGTTACAGGACAGGGAGCTACTAGTGCTTATCGTTCACCTGTTAGAGCACCCAGATCCCCTACTCCACCTGTACAGCATACACCAGTACCCCCACCCACTATTAGAAACCGTCAGACTGCTCGCATTTCAGTACGTCCACCTGAGCACACTTCTTTCCCACCTCGATCTACGTACCATAGGGGAGAAACATCGCGTGTCCGGGTAACAGAGATACCTATTCCTACTTGGGGTTTACCCGCCCCGGTACCCGAGCCACCTCGTCATTCTGATTCAGCATGGTTTGGTTTAGCGACTGATCAGCTTTTAGAACACTCACATACGATAAATAGCCTAAACCAGCATAGACACGATATGTATGATCACATGAGGTATATGCAGCAGGAAATCAGAATTGTACAAAGATCCAGTGCTGACAGCCACGGGCGTCAGGATCGAGCGATGATACTACTGGGGGCGTGTTTAGCGGTTAATGCGGCCCTAGTGGCTGCTGTGATTTGGTTGTGGTTCCATGTTGCAAAGAATGGATAGGACCTAGTAGTCTGGTCTTATATATATAGTCTTTTGATATCCCAAGTAGCATTTTGTACAGCGTGTTGGGCTGACTTGGGAGTTGTTTGTGGTTTTGTACTATCTCAAGCACTGGCCCTTATCGGGTTAAGTCTACATGTCACTTGGTGACAAATTTTGATACGCATATACAAGTGCTGGCCTATACCAGGTTAAGCCTATGCGCTAATTTTGGATGCATATGTACAGTAATGATTATAATTAATACAAACGTGTTTTCTTTGGCATAGTTATGTGTTGTGAAAGTGTGATATCGTAAAGTTGTGCTAGTCATGGTGAAACGATATTGATTATTTTATAGAATGGCCCCGAAGAAAACAAACACTTTGTCTGAGGCGGAAGTGGCCGCAATGATTGCTCGTCAACTACAAGCAGTGATACCAACAATTGTAGCCCAAGTCACTGCAGGCATACGTGCTAACAATACTGTTAATCAACCTACGAGCACCACCACGGCCACTGTTAATACATCTCCGCCGGACACTAATGTAGCCCCGGGTGTTACTACCCCGGTGAATACTGATACTGTCATAAATAATAATAACACTCTCCCAATTATGAATGTCACTGGGAACCCAGAACCTGTTGTGCACCCTGATAATATCCCGAACCCGAACCTTGTACCGGTTGTTAACACAACTAATAATAATAATAACCGAGAACCCCCGCGTCAGGAGTACTCATACAAACAATTTCCATTATATAAATCGATTGAGTTTAAGGGTATTGAAGGACCTGGTGGACTGGTCGAATGGATAGAAGACACCGAATTAGAAATTAATATAAGTAAGTGTCCACCGAACCGCGTTGTCAAATTTGTTACCAGTATGTTTCTAGACCAAGCGCTGATGTGGTGGAACACGGTAGTCCAAATAAGGGGACAAGATGCCATTAATCGTATGTCATGGGCTGAATTAAAAACCCTCATGTTAGAACAATTTTGCCCAAGAGATGAGATCCTGAAATTAGAACACGAACTTTGGAATTTGGAAATGAGAGGCACTGATCATCGAAGTTACATAAATCGTTTCGTTGAATTGACTCGTTTGGTACCATGGTCAATTATTCCGGAATCCAAGCGCATTGAGCGTTATATTTGGGGACTAACCCCAGCTGTGAGAAGTATAGTCTGTTCCGCAGCCCACCCAACTTTAGAGAGTGCCGTGTTACAAGCCAGCATCGTTACTTTTGACCTTACAAGAAATGGTGTATTAAGAGGTCCAGGAGAATCATCCAGTTTAAAACGAACTAGTTATACCTCTAGAACACAAGTGAAATCTCATAATAAACGAATATGCCCTACAACTCAGGACTATGCTATAACCAGTTTCGACATGAATCATGATACATACAAGGGGTCATTTCCGAAGTGTGGAAAGTGTAATTTTCATCATACTGGAAATTGTCAAACGATCATATGTCAGAGAAGCGGAAATATTGGGCATAATACCCCAAGTGGTAGAACAATAATGAATACTTCAAATCGACAGTTTCAAACAACCCAACCCCATCGTTCACAAACATCTAGTCACCAACCAATCCGACAACAATCTAATCAGCAAACTCCATCTACAATGAACCCTCGTACATGTTATAAATGTGGCAGTACGGGACATTTTCGGAGATACTGCCCCAATTTGAACCCGAGTACAGTGAGTAGACAGAACCAAGCACAAGCATCAACCTCCAATGCAGCTAAGGGACGCGCGTTTGTATTAGGACCGGGTGAAGCGCGTCATGATCCGAATGTGGTGACAGGTACATTCTTAGTTTTGGGTCAGTATGCTTCAGTTTTGTTTGACACGGGTGCCGATAGAAGTTTCGTATCTGTTAATTTCTTACCTTTAGAAAATATGCCGGTTAGTGAACTAACAAAACCATATACTATAGAACTCGCTAACGGTAAGTCTATACTTGTTAACCGAATAGTCCGAGACTGTTCCCTTATCCTAAACGACCACCCGTTCCTTATTGATTTACTCCCAGTGGAATTGGGAAGTTTCGATGTTATAGTCGGTATGGACTGGCTATCTAAGTATAAAGTTGAAATTGTCTGTAAGGATAAGACCGTTAGAATACCTCTTCCGAATGATGAGGCTATAATTGTTCAAGGTGAGAAATCTGGTACGGTACTGCCTCTCATATCTCAACTTAAGGCATTGAGATATTTACGCCAAGGTTGTACTTTATACTTGGCGAGCGTAACAGTTAAGGAACCCGAGGAAAAACGAATGGAAGACATCCCAGTGGTACACGAGTATTCAGATGTATTCCCCGAAGAGTTGCCTGGTTTACCACCGACCCGACAAGTAGAATTCCGTATTGACTTGATACCGGGAGCAGCACCCATTGCTAAGGCACCTTATAGACTTGCGCCTTCTGAAATGCAAGAACTGTCCAACCAGTTACAAGAGTTACTGGACAGGGGTTTTATTCGCCCTAGTTACTCACCGTGGGGAGCACCAGTGTTGTTTGTAAAGAAGAAGGATGGGAGTTTTCGAATGTGTATTGATTATCGGGAATTGAATAAAGTGACTATAAAGAATAGATACCCCTTACCTCGAATTGATGACTTGTTTGATCAGCTCCAAGGTGCGAAGTATTTTTTTCAAAAATTGATCTTAGATCTGGTTATCATCAAGTGAGAATTCAGGAAGAAGACGTACCAAAAACAGCCTTCCGAACTCGGTATGGTCACTATGAATTTTTGGTTATGTCGTTTGGGTTGACAAATGCACCTGCAGTGTTTATGGACCTTATGAACCGAGTTTGCAAACCTTACCTTGACAAGTTTGTGATAGTGTTTATCGATGACATTTTGATATATTCGAGAAGTAAGGAGGAACACGAACAACATTTGCGGGAAATCTTAAAATTATTGAGGCAAGAGAAGTTATACGCAAAGTTGTCCAAATGTGAGTTTTGGCTACAAGAAGTACAGTTTTTGGGACACATTGTGAATCATCAAGGGATCCAGTAGACCCAAGTAAAATTGAGGCCATTAAGAATTGGCAAATGCCTAAGTCACCAAGAGAAATTCGTCAATTCTTAGGACTAGCCGGGTATTATAGAAGATTCATTGAAAACTTTTCAAGTGTTGCACAACCTCTAACCCTCCTAACTCAAAAAGATCGAGCATATGAATGGGGGGAAGAACAAGAAATGGCCTTCTAAATGTTAAAACATAAGTTATGTGTGGCTCCAATATTAAGTCTTTCAGATGAAACTGATGAATTGGTGGTATATTGTGACGCATCTCGTAAAGGTTTAGGATGCGTACTGATACAAAGAAAGAAAGTAATAGCATATGCTTCCCGACAATTAAAAGTACATGAAAAGAATTATACGACCCATGATTTGGAATTGGGAGCAGTTATCTTTGCATTGAAGATTTGGAGACATTACTTGTATGGCACTAAATGTACCATCTATACTGATCACAAAAGCTTACAACACATATTTGATCAGAAAGAGCTAAACATGAGACAAAGGAGATGGGTAGAACTGTTAAATGATTATGATTGTGAGATTAAATACCATCCGGGTAAGGCCAACGTAGTAGCTGATGCTTTAAGCCGAAAAGACAGAATCAGACCATTAAGGGTACGAGCACTCGGAATGATTGTTCAAAATAGCCTAATCGAACAGGTTCGCGTTGCACAAAATGAGGCCTTGAAGGCAGATCAGCTAGAAAAAGAAGAACTACATGGAAATGAAAGGAATTTTGAGAAGAAAATTGATGAAGTATATTATTACAAAAACCGGGTCTGGATTCTAACACTTCATAAACTCCGAAAGCTGATACTTGATGAAACACACAAATCTAAATATTCTATTCATCCAGGTGCTGATAAGATGTATAAGGATGTCAAAGAATTTTACTGGTGGCCTGGTATGAAAAAGGATATAGCCGTGTATGTAAGTAAATGTGCAACATGTGCAAGGGTAAAGGCGGAATATCAAAAACCTTCGGGAATGTTACAACAACCCGAAATCCCACAATGGAAATGGGAACAAATTACCATGGACTTTGTGACACACCTTCCTAAAACCTCCAGAGGACACAACGCAATTTGGGTAATTGTGGACCGGTTAACCAAATCCGCACACTTTATTCCCATCCGTAACAACTACACCACCGAAAAACTCGCTCAAATTTACATCGATGAAATAGTATCTCGACACGGAGTACCTCTTTCGATCATTTCCGATCGAAACAGTCACTTTACTTCACATTTCTAGCAAGCAGTACAAGAAGCCTTGGGAACCCGAATCGACTTAAGTACAGCTTACCATCCTCAAACCGATGGTCAATCTGAACGAACCATCCAAACCTTAGAAGATTTACTTCATGCTTGTGTACTGGACTTCAAAGGGAATTGGGATCAACACCTCCCGCTCATTGAATTCTCTTACAATAACAGTTATCACAGTAGTATACAAGCAGCACCTTATGAAGCTCTATACGGGCGAAAATGTAGATCACCACTATGTTGGACAGAAGTGGGTGATACTCAAATTTCAAGATCCGATTTAATTCAGGAAACCACCGATAAGATTCACCAAGTTAAACAAAAATTGAAAGCTGCCCGTGACCGACAAAAGAGTTATGCCGATGTTCGCAGAAAACCGTTATCTTTTGAAATAGGTGATAAGGTATTTTTAAAAGTATCGCCATGGAAAGGTGTTATAAGATTTGGAAAGACTGGTAAACTAGCCCCGAGATACATCGGACCTTTTGAGATTGTTGCAAAAATTGGTCCCGTAGCTTATCGATTAAAACTATCCTTAGAACTGAGCACTATTCACGACGTGTTTCATGTATCGAATCTAAAAAAAAAAGTGTTTGACTGATGAAACGACAATAGTACCACTGGAAGATGTTCAGATCAACGAAAAACTCAACTTCGTAGAGGAACCGGTAGAAATTGTAGACGGGAAAACCAAACAGTTACGACACAACAAAATTTCATTGGTAAAAGTTCGGTGAAATTCAAAACAAGGACCCGAATATACTTGGGAACGAAAGGACGAATTCCGAAAGAAATACCCACACCTGTTCCCTAGAAAACCGATAACACATTAAATTTCGGGGACGAAATTTCTTAACGGGGGGAGAATGTGACATTCATGACAAAACGGGGTACACTATATTCATTACGTATCGAGTAAACGATAAATCGGTTAATTCGTAGTGTTTAAACGAGTAACCGACTGATACTAACTATGACCCGTATACATACTGAGGGGTCATATACGAGTTATATATATGTTTTAGAGGCTAACATATTGATATTTAGGCCTCGGTACGTTTAAAACTCTTTAAACGAAAAAGGTTTCGTTTATCGATACGCTATAAGCTTAAACGCAATCGTTAATATCAAAACAAGCATTGTAGCATCCGTTAAGCCGAAAAAGATTTATAAAACACTTATATGACATGTTCTAAGCCATCCGTGAAAATATTTTGGAATTTTACAACGAGTCAGTACGTTTTTCTTATTTTACAAAAATAAGCTGAAAAACACTCGTTTTTACGTTATTTCTCACACCCGAATTAATTTTCTTGCGAAAAACCGGACCCGAACTAAATTTAAAATGGGCTTTTCATGTTTGGGCTTGTATGCATAATTTAATGGGCCAAAACAGCCCATTAAGGAGCCCTTCATAGTTCCGATCGGCTAGAAAATTATACACCACACACCTTTTTATAACTTTCATCCTAAGCTATCTTATTCATTATAACACACAAATATTTCAAGTCCAGCAGCTCCAGCCCCTGTTCTCTCAACCTTCTTTCAAAAACCCTAAGGTAAGATTCAATTCTAACAAGTTTTAACAAAGTTTGATCCATATGATTAACATATAAACATGTTTTAATTAGTGTTAAACATGTTTAACCATCCAAAAACCCTAAAAATCAAGTAAAATTATGTTTTGATGTTAAACATGTTTACAAACCTGGAACATATACTTTTTTGGTCAAAAACACGGATTAGAACATGAATACAACGTTTTTACGGTTAGAAAGTTCGGTTTGAACCCAAAACCGAAACCCTAATTATCAAGGCTGTTACATGGATGATTTATGCTTGGTTTGATGTTATATGATATGTAGATATACTGAGTTTGCAACCCGAGACCCGGAAAGTCGTTTAAGCTAGCAAAATTCATCGAAAACCGACAAGGTAAACCCGTAATACTCGTTTAGGGGCTGTTTAGTATTAGGTTGTGACGTGCTTGTTGTTAGCTTGTGAAAATTTGCAGGGACATTAGGGATCATATAAATGAGTGCTTGTTCAAATTTGGTAATTTTTCGATAAACGGAGAATATTTGGTGAATTTATTCCCGTTTATGGGCGTTTATTTGGGAAAAATAGCAAAACATATTGAAAAATTATGAAACTTGGCTTTGGAGTTTGATATGGGATGGTAAGATCACTGGTAAAGTTTGGGAATCATTGGAATTGTCTAAGTATGGTTTGTGCAGCCATGGTTGAACCGAGTTTTAACAGCCGAAAAACGCACAAAAAGGCATTTTGTCAAAAGATTTAGGTTCTGGAAATTTTGCAGGGGCTATGTAGTCACATTGAGACCATTGGTAAAAATTATGGGATTTTTCGGAGGTCGTTTGATATAAACGGGCCATTTATTACATGATTATAACCTATTAAATGAATTTTTATAAATAAATAAATAATCATAAAATTTTTGGAAATATTTTTATAAAATTCTCCATGTCTTAATGTATTTTTACAAAAATTTACATAATTTATATGTAATTACATAATTAGTTATGATTTATTAAAGATTTAAATTATAATTGTTTTAACGAAACCGGCAGTTTTGTGTTTAACGGACTGACTGGTATGTCAAAATGTCAAAAGTGGTCAAATATCATATTTTTGAATGATATTGATAAAAACGAACTTTTTACGAGAATTCCGGACAATTCGGGTGGATTGTACGCGTTTTGTATAATCAAACCCGTATGAAAACGGAAACGAACCCTGCGATCAAACCAGACACCGAAACCTTAAAATTCTTTCATAAATCAAATCATTTTATCAATCAATATATTTACTTAAGTTTGTGTGATCTTACCTAATCCCGAAACGTATAAACAATCAACTGAGCTAGGCTCGGAAAACGGTGAAACTGAGCCAAATCCAGTTTTAAACATTTCATAGTATACAACGTCACAATCTAAGACTATAGTCATGTTCTGGGCCTAACAGCTATACCCAGATTATCTATACAGCCCGACTTAGCTTGAACACTGTACTAGTATTAACGATACGATACCGTTTATAGGAATCAGGCTATAAACGAGACATCTGACTATCTGACACGTAATTTCTGTGCGAACTACGATAAGGTGAGTTTCACGACCCCCACTTTCTAAACTGTGTTACGAACTTTTGGGGTGAAAAGCATGTTTACATAAACTGTTATACTTGAAAACGTGTGATGATGTGGATTATCTAAGTACTAACACTTGACAAGTCCCCACAAACACAAGTGATTAACTTCGTGCCGGTGGAGTGTGGATAGTACTATCGGTTTGACAAACCCAACTGTGACAGAGCCGGTGGGGTAAGCCGGAACATATGTAAAACCAGTTGCACATTGTCATTATATTTACATACTGCTATGTGGTGTTAGACATAGTACATACATGGGGCAAATTGGCTGTTAAATGCCAACGGGAGTGCATGGGCAGTGGAGGCCATGTGTTTTAGCTCGTTTCGGTTTCACTTGTGGCTTAGTATAATACATCATACACAGACATACATACATTCACACTGTAAACTTTACGAACTCGTGAACTGATTTCATTGATACTCGTGAAACTTGAAACTCACCAACTAGACGTAGTTGACCCGTTTTAACATGCTTTTCAGGTAAAGCAAAAGTGGAATGATTTGCTTACATGCTTGGTGTTAGGAAGAAAGTTGAATAGCTGTGAATAGACGCAGATGTAATACTATATAAGAAGCTCGTAAACCGGTTATGTGTTTTTCACATCTAGTTTGTAAACTTAGTACCAACCCATGTATTATGATGTAAATTAGTTATGAATTTCCTTATAAACAATGTTGTTGATACCAGTGTTATCTGTTACATTCCCGTATTACGCTTCCGCAACTACCTAGTCGGGGTGTGACAACGGATGTGGCTAAAGCTATGAAAGCGGATATTTTTTCTGAGGGTGCAAGCACACCCGGTGAATTGGGTGTTTAATGGGTACCATCGCCACTTGGAATATAAGAGGGTTGAACCGCCCTCTTAAACAAAAAGAGGTTCGTAAGGTAATACAAGATAATAATATTCAGGTATGCGCTATTCTTGAGTCTCACGTCAAATTAAACGCGGTTTTTGATGTTTGTAAGAAGATCTGTAATAATTGGGATTGGACCAGCAATGGTAGTGTTTGTGATAAAGGTACTCGGATTATTGTGGGGTGGAATACGGATCTGGTTGATCTTATGGTTATTGATTATTCGAACCAGGTTCTTCACGTTCAGTTAAAGTTTAAGCTGGATAGCAAGGTGATGTATGGTTCTTTCGTGTATGCTGAGAATTGTTATTTGAAAAGAAGGGAGTTATGGCGTAATCTTCTTGTTCATAAACAATTCACTCGTGGTAAACCTTGGGCTTTACTTGGTGATTTTAATTGTGCTCTTAGTTTGGAAGACAGCTTGCATGGTTCTTCCAAAATTTCCACTGGAATGATTGATTTTCGTGATTGTGTTAAAAACATTGAAGTTGAGGATATAAAGGGGGTCGGCCTCAAATACACTTGGAGCAATAAACCGAAAACGGGTATGGGCCATTTTAAAAAGCTTGATAGGGTGATGGGAAACTCTAAATTCTTGGAGATTTTTAATGATTCTTCGGCGGTGTTCCTTCCGTACCGGATTTCAGACCACTCTCCATGTCTTTTGAAATTCCCCTCTCTTATTAAAGGTAAGCCTAAACCGTTTAAATTCCCTAATTTCTTGATTGAAAAACCGGGTTATCATGTTATTATTGCTAAAGGCTGGAATATTGAGGTGAACGGGTATCACATGTTTCGCGTGGTAAAGAAACTCCAGAACTTAAAACACCCTATTCGTTCTTTGCTGTACCGGCAAGGCAATCTCCATAAGAAAGTTAGTGACCTAAGAACCCGTCTGGATGCTTGTCAAACCCGCCTTGACACTGACCCTACTAATTTGGAGTTGATTCGGGAACAGAGTAATTATCTTAAGGCTTATCATGAGGCGGCTAAGGATGAGGAAGAATTCCTTAAACAAAAGGCTAAAGTTGATTGGTTAAAGCTTGGTGACTCTAACACTGCTTACTTTCACAATTCTTTGAAAATGCGAAACCATAGGGGTCGAATTGACATTATAAGTGATGATCAGGGCCGTTTATTTGAGGGGTTGGATGTTCCTTCGGTCTTTGTTAATCATTTTACGAACATCTTTGGCTCTGATTTGAAACCATTGAGGAAACTGGATAATCAGATGTTTACTACTAAACTCTCGGCCTCTCAGGCGGAGTTTATGATTAGACCTATCTCCGATTTGGAAATCAAGGATGCGGTTTTCTCTATTGAGAATTCCAAAGCGCCGGGACCTGATGGTTTTTCCTCGGCCTTTTTCAAGAGTTCTTGGGATATTGTTGGGAAAGATGTGTGTTTGGCGGTTCGTGAATTTTTCAGCAGAGGAAGTCTCCTTAAACAGGTAAACCACACCATTATTGCCCTTATTCCTAAAGTGACGAATATTGTGACTCCGAATGATTTTCGTCCCATCTCGTGCTGCAACACTTTATATAAATGCATTACCAAGATTATCTCGGTTCGTATGATGAAGGGGTTGGAGTCGTTAATTGATATTAATCAGTCAGCGTTTGTGCCTGGGCGTAGGATTTCTGATAATATCCTTTTGACCCAAGAATTAATGCATAATTACCACACTAATACAGGTCCGCCTAGATGTGCTTTTAAAGTTGATATCCAGAAAGCCTATGATACGGTCAGTTGGGACTTCATACGTGATATTCTTTTTGGGTATGGTTTCCACGATAAGATGATTCAGTGGATAATGGAGTGCATAACCACTTCTTCTTTTTCGATAGCAGTTAATGGGAATTTACACGGGTTCTTTAGTGGTAAAAGAGGTCTGAGACAGGGTGATCCGATGTCCCCTTATATTTTCACGCTGGTTATGCAAGCTCTCACGTTGATTCTGCATCGTAAGGTTCGTATTGATGGATCGTTCCGTTTTCATCGATGTTGTGAAAATTTAAATATTATCAACATTTGCTTTGCGGATGATTTGTTCCTGTTTGCTCGTGGTGATGTGAATTCTGCTAAAATTATTATGGGGGCTCTGAATGATTTCAAAGATATGTCCGGGCTTACTCCGAGTGTTCCGAAAAGTACCGCGTATTTCTGTAATGTCCCGGACCGTGTTAAAGGTGGTATTTTGAATATTATGCCCTTCGTTGAAGGAAGGCTCCCGGTTAAATACTTGGGGGTTCCTCTTATATCCACGAGGTTAAATTACCGGGATTGTAAGAGGTTGCTGGATTGTATGGATAGTCGGATTGGAGATTGGAAGAATAAAACGTTATCCTTTGCGGGTAAATTGCAGCTGGTCAGGTCTGTTCTTTCGTCTTTATATATTTATTGGGCTGCTGTGTTTTCTCTCCCCTCTAGACTTATTGCTGATCTTGAGAAACGGATTAAAAACTTTCTTTGGGATTATGGTCAAAATAAGGGAAAGCATAAAGTCTCTTGGGATATTGTGGGTCGGCCGAAGTGTGAAGGTGGCTTGGGTATCCGGCGTATACGGGATGTCAATAACTCTCTGCTGGTTTATCATATTTGGAGCTTAATCAATGTGCGTAACTCGTTGTGGGTTAAATGGATTTATGAGTATAAAATGAAGGGGCGAAATTTTTGGAGCTTGCAGATTCCTAACTCGTGTACGTGGGGGTGGAGGAAAATTCTTCAGCTCCGTCCTCAGATTAGAAAATTTATATGGCATGAAATTGGGAATGGGAGATCTACTTCAGTTTGGTATGATAAGTGGGATGAGATTTGTCCTTTAATTGATTATATTAACCCTAGAGCTATTCATCGAGCTGGCTTGTCTTTAGGGACCTGTGTCAGTGATGTTGTTCATCATAATAACTGGGGTTGGCCGCCTGATTGGATTTTGAGGTATCCAATTCTTTTGAACCTAAAAGAAGTCAGCATTTGTCCGGATGTGAGGGACAAGATCGTGGTAATGGATGAGAATGGGACTTCAATGAATTTCTCGGCGTCTGGAATTTGGAATATTATTCGGAGACCGGCTGATAAGGTGTCTTGGGTGCATGTTGTTTGGTTCTCTCAATGTGTTCCAAAACACTCCTTTATGTTGTGGATTGTGCTTCATGATAGGTTGAGCACGCAGAATCGTATTATGGGTTGGAATTTTGGTGGGTATCCAAATTATAACTTGTATTGCTGCCCTCTTTGTAATGGAGAGCCGGATTCTCGTAACCATCTCTTCTTTGAGTGTAAGTTCTCTGCTGAGGTTTGGAGTATTGTTAGAATGAAAGGGAAGTTTCAGGGTTGTAGGAATGGTTGGGCGAATATTCTTCAATATGTGTCTCAATTTGGAATGTCCAACTCTATTGAAAATGTTGTTAATCGGCTGCTATTTGGGGCTTCGGTTTACGTTATTTGGAAGGAGCGAAACAACCGGCTTTTCATGAACTCTTTGAAGACTCCGATGATGGTTGCGGACGATATCATTAGGGGGACGCGCCTAAAACTTATGACTCTAAAGTTCAAGAATTCTGAACGGGTTAATCGGGTTCTCGAGGATTGGCACTTTCCGCGGGGAGTTTCCCACCAGATTGATGATAATGGTTGATTGTTTTAGTTTTGTTTATTAACATTGTTCTTGTGTAAGCTTTGGCTGTGTTTACCAATGTTTGGTGGTTTTGGTTTGTTTACTCTTGTATGGCATGTCATACATGAGAACTAATATGGCACTCTGTCATATTACTTGTACTTTTGATTGTGTGGAATGCATTTAACCGGGTGAATCCCTTTACCCAAAAAAAACTTAAATAATATTTTTATGGTGTGATATTGGTTTTTCGTAATCTCAACTTTCACTCATTGCACATTAACACTGCTAACTAACAATTTTTTTTCTATCACTCCCAACTTGTAACTTGTATTGTTCTATCACTCCCGAACTCAACAGACCTAACTTTGTTAATTTTTTTTGCTGACATAGCATGTTTTTGTTGATGTGGCATGCTATGTGGAAATACCTTATTTTAAAAGGGATATTGGATTTTAATACTCTCAACTTTCACACATTGGATAATAACACTCCCATCTAACGATTTGTCTTCCATCACTCTCAACTTACAACTTATTTTCTTCTATCATTCTTGAACTTAACGGATCCTAACTACGTAGTTTTTTGTTGACATTGCATATTTGTGCTTATGTGGCATGCTAAATGAACAATACCTTATTTAAAAAAATAGAAAAACTTAAAAAACAATACAATACAAACACGCGTATATATATATATGTATATATACATGGTGGAATTATAATAAGAAGTGGAGTGCGTCAAAGAAGTGTAAGAAGTAATCTGGTGTGTTAGATATGTTAATCTGACGGTGGATATGGAAATTGTGTTTATTGTGCGGTGTGTTTATTAGATCTAATGGTGAAAACACGCTTCCTACACTTCTTAGGAAAAATCTACTTCTTATTAGAACCTGGCTCTCTCTCTCTCTCTCTCTCTCTCTCTATATATATATATATATATATATATATATATATATATATATATATATATATATGGTTAGTGTACTTTGAGAACTCTAATTTTATTAAGAACTTTAAGAACCAATCTAAACTATTCATTTTTATTTAGGCTTTAAATTTAATAATATAATAGAAGGGTGATTGAAACTTACCAATAATTTCTCTCTTTTAATTAACTAATTATTTACCTCCTATTCTTCTCTGTATCCCATTTACATCTTCATATTAATAATTTAATTTTTCATCTTATCCATACTATTAATTTATTTCTTATACTCTCTATATTTAATATTATATATATATACTAGTTTTTATCCCCCGTATTACGGGGGTTGTTTTATATTTTTTGTTCTAATATTTATTTACTTTTTGAATTTATATTTTTTTATTGTATGAAAGTTAATAATATACTTATGGTTTAATGATAAATTGTTTCACAAATAAATGAGATGTTATAACCCGATTTAAAAGCTATATGCAGTGGCGGACCCAGGATTTTTTGTCAATGGGGTCCCAATTTTTTCGGTTTACAAAATTTTTCGGGTCGGTCGTTATTCGGGTCGGGTCGGGTCGAGACGAGGAACATAATAAAACACGGAACTATGGTGTCATTGGAAACGAGTAAGTAGAAAGAATCTAAATTACAAACTAGATGAAACATACACTTTTAATTCATACCCAAAAAACATGAACGTAATAATATATATGGTCTTACATAATTGACCAAAACATGAAAAAATAACTCTAACACAAATAAATGATTAATTATAATATACATACACAAGGTAAATAATAAAAGAATATGCAAAATCCATGTTAACATTATATATGTTGCATGGTGATAATGACTATATGAGATAAACTAACAAAAAGCACAAATACCCTAACTGAATAACTAAGACTAGGATATTAAAAAAACAACAAAAAAGGAGTATGATGGGGCTTGAACCTACAACCTCTCACAAGTAAAACAAGGGACTTTCACTGTACCAGTTCAATCTTAATAGTATGGGTTCTAAGTATTAATTTTTATGGGGTCCTTACAAAATTTAATATACCGTCTCTAAGTAATTTTTAAAAAACATCGGTGTCCCGGGACCCCGATTGGACCTATGTGGGTCCGCCCCTGGCTATATGGTTTGATGAGACCCAAGACCCGTTTATTTTTTTTACTATCAAATTTGTTTTTTAATTTAAATAATATATATATATCTTTTTTAAAATAAATAAGATATTAATTTTTATTATATCCTATTTTATAGGATTTTTACATCATAATTTGGTGAGAATATTTTTAATTTAATGAGATGTTATAACCTATTTAAGGAATATCTGGGTTTGGTAAGACCCATACCCATACATTCGGGTCAAATGCATGAGAAGCCTCCATTAAAAAATTAAGCAAATCTGGTGACTCCAAAAAAATGGGGAGCGACCACATCGCGACACGTAGGATTTTTATGTCTTCATTTATATATATTATTATAGATATATATATATATATATATATTTTCATTCCGCCATCATTTTCAAAACTTTGCGTCTATTTACATCATAAATGTAAATTTTCATATTAAACATTTGTCTCATGTTTTTAAAGGTGTTGTCTACATAATGTGTATATCTTCTACATATACATGTGGTTATAATTTACACATTTGTGTAATTAAAAATAGATTTGTGCATATTTACATAAATGTAAGTACTACTATTTACGTACATGTAAATCTTCATTCACGTCATCCAATTTTCAAACATATACTTGTTTACATATATGTAAATGTTCAACGATGGTTTATTTATGCATATATTAGTATTTTACATATACGCAATTAGACTATCCACATATATAAATCTTCAAATCGTTGGTTTGACGAAGGAGGTGTGAGATTTTCAATTTTTTAATCGTATATATATAATTTTTTTTTGTCATTTCCCAACATGAAACGCATACAAACTTTCCTACACCATATGTATTTAATTGCAGGAAATTAAAATTGCATAAGTTAGAATGGTGATGTCCATGCATAATTACACACTAACTGAGTACCCAATCAATATAAATTAAGTTGAAAACAAAAATGAAATCATAAAAGGTTTATGGATAACCTCCGTTTTACCTCCATTTTGACGTTTTGTGATAAATTTAATTTCCAATAGATAAATTAACACCATCAGACAAACTATAAAAAGAATTGCCGTTTACCTGATGAAGACATATGTATTTTTTTTTTTACCAATTTAACGTATACTAGTTTATCATAACTATGTTGTTCAACTCTTCAATGATTTTGATTATGAAGAAAAAATAAAACCCAAATTGAATCTATCTGGGAACAAATAAATGCACGGGAGATTATAGGAAGGAGTTAACAAAGAGAATAATTTTCTCTCCATAATGCCCTTTTCTTATTTACTTATTACCCATACTCTTTTAGTTAATTACACAAATGCATTGTTGTTTAGAACCATTGATCAATTAATCTAGGGTCTAGATGAGTTCTTAGAGTTCTTAATGAAATTAAGGGTTCTTAATTGATACTCATCCTATATATATATATATATATATATATATATATATATATATATATATATATATAGGGGATGGTTCAGGAGAGAAATGAGATTATTGCAAGAAGTGCGAGAAATGAATCCAATCAATCATAATTTATCTTTTGAATTTTGAATTATTTTAATCACAAGGGTAGACCGGTAAAATAAATTTTTTTTATATTTTTGCACTTAATTTTCTTTAGCCGATCTTTTTGATTTCTCTCTTTCTTTACCCATTTAATTTGTTCCAAATCAAAACTAGACATATATTATTTTCTTTTGTGAAATTAGTTATGTTGATGCTAGAACACTACACATGCTGATCGTTACACTAATTTACGTACATATCAAACTTTTTGTCGTATAGTTTATCAAATTTATTTTGTTGATCCAAAAGTACTCAACATAAACTCACCACAAATACAAGTACTCGTATTTGACTTTTTCTTAATATGTTCTATATGTAAACATATTGTCCAAACCAAAAACATAATTAAACAAAAACTTCAACTCGACAACCAAATACCAAGAACATATCAAAATCAATTAATATATATATATATATAATATATATATATATATATATATATTTATATATATATTTATATATTTATATCTAACTATCTATATAATTGCCTACCATAAAATCCTAGGTGTCCTTTTCAGGCTGCTCCCCATTCTCTAGAGCCACTAGATTGCTTGATTTATAAATGGAGGCTTCTCATGCATTTGACCCGAATTCGCGGGTATGGGTCTTACCAAACCCGGATAGTCTTTAAATGAGTTATAACATCTCATTTATTTGAAAAAGTATTTCATAAGCAAACAATAATTTCCACGGTTATGGGTCTCACCAAACCCGGATAACCTTAAACGGGTTATAATATCTCATTTATTTGTGAAATAACCCCTTAATTATCAAAGAATAATTTTCACGGGTTATGTGTCTTACCAAACTCTAATAGCCCTCAAATGGGTTATACGATCTCATTTATTGATAAACACTTTCATTTTCAAACCCTAATTTAATTTATCTGCTTTACATGTTCTTCGTTGCTGGTCTATCATCTCCATCGTCAGTTAACTTAAAATACTACCCACCATCGTCAATTACATCAACGCCTCTTTTTCATTAGACAAATATTAATTTGTGTTCATGTTTGTACATTTAAAAAATCAACATGCTCGTGTCCGTTTATGTTCGTTAAAAATCTAAAAAACCTAAACATCTCAACTGATAAAACCCTGACGTTAAAAAATATAATAACAAACTAATATATATGTATTATATTAAAACAAAACTACGTTAAAAAATAAAATAATTATTATAAAATAGCAAAACAATTAAAAACAAAACTTTAAATAAACTTCCGTAACACAGGAGGATCAAACTAGTATTTATATATATATATATATATATATATATATATATATATAATACAAGTTGATAATCAATTATGCAACACACAACTTGAAATTCATCCATATCCAAGAAAAAATGATAATAACAATTGGTTGATGACCGTGTCGTTATATTTGGAATTGTGTCTTCCTTATCCTTTGGTCTTTTATGAGGTATGTTAGCTTTATCTTCACCATAACGACATTATCAAGAACTAAGGTTGCTTGTTCGTGAACAAAATCAACATCAAAGTCGATAGCCTTTATCATCGTTATGACACTTTGAAGATCATCTGCAGTTTCAAAGAAAATTATCAAAGAATATGAAGAGTAGGACATACTTAGACCTACGTACACACATGCATCACATAATCTTACATAACCTACACATATATTATTCGGACTCAATTCAACACCTACACAACCTAAATAATATGCAGATAAACCCTACACAACCTAAACTATACAGATACATATCTACACAACATGCGGATATACCCTACACAACCGAAACATATACACATACTATCTACACAGCCTACACAATTGCTAATAAACCCCACACAACCTAAGCATATACACATGCATATCTACACAGCCTACACGATTTGTAGATAAACCATACACAACCTAAACATATACACACACATACCTACACAACCTACACAATTTGCAAATAATCCCTACACAACCTACATAGATACAAATACATATCTACACAGCCTACACAATTTCCAGATAATCCCTACACAACCTACATAGATACACGTACATATCGTTGCACAAACCAGCCTACGGGTAACATAACTGGAATTTTGGTTTATACTAAAAAACCTAATCTCTGACAAAACTCAAAATTTTTCACAATCAAAATCAAAGAAATCAATAGCATAATTATTTACATTAACTAGCTTATTACATATGAAAGCCGACAAATTCCCCCCAAAGAAACTCTACTTTGCCCAAATCAATGAATGCAACAACAAAATTAATATAAAAATTATGAATTAGGTTTCTTGATTCTTAAACAAAGATGTATTGAGTTATTCCAAAAACAAAACAAGCAAACACACAATACTAACCTTGGTATACATAATCAATAAGTAGATTTGAGAATGGGGATTCTAGAAATCAAGATGGAAATCGATCTATAAATAAATAAATGGCAGGGATAGATCTAGAAATCGATTAAATGTTGGAACTGATCTAGAAATCAATTATAGATTGGAAGTGTTGGATGATGGTGATGAGAGTTGTAAGGGCGTGAAAAGGGGAAACGATGTTGCTGGTGTACGTGAGAATTGATTAAGGTTGGGTCAAAAGACTAGTCTGCCCTTTTTTAATTTAAAACATGTTATATATTGTGTTAGAAATTACCGTTATGCATTTTTATTTTACGCCATTGATTACATCTAATCAATGGTTCAGATCCATTTCTCGCATTTCTCGCAATAATCTTATTTCTCTCCTGAACTTAATCATATATATATATATATTGGAAGTGTTGGATGATGGTGATGAGAGTTGATTAGGGGGCGTGAAAAGGGGAAACGATGTTGCTGGTGTACGTGAGAATTGATTAAGGTTGGTCACGCCCTTTTTTTATTTAAAACATGTTATAATATTGTGTTAGAAATTACCATTATGCCATTTTATTTTACACCATTGATTACATCTAATCAATGGTTCATATCCATTTCTCGCATTTCTCGTAATAATCGTATTTCTCTCCTGAACTTAATCATATATATATATAGATTATATATATATATATATAGATATATATAGGTATTGGATCATTATATATATATATATATATATATATATATATAGGGTAAGGATTCCTATACATATATATATATATTGCTTAAGTTTAAGAGAGAAATCGTTTTAATGAGAGAAATATGTGAAGTTATTCCAACCAATCAAAAATTTCCTTCTCTCTTTTTTTAAAGTAAATCAATGGCGCAGTGGTAAAGGTTTAACTATTTTATGTTGGTAACTATGAATGTCTTTGGTAGTTTTAATTTTTATCTTATTAATATATTTAGCTATTATTTAATCTAAAGAACATAAAGCAACACTAATAAATTGTTTTCATATTGAGGCATTATCTAATTATGAATCTCAATATTTGAAATAAGATTAATAATATTATTCCTTGTTAATATATTATTTTGTTATTTAAATTTTAGAAACAAATCGCACGTATAGCATTAATATAGCTTCATGATATCTTCTTATTTGACTATTAATATGTATGATTAATTAAGTTAGACTTTATCAATATCCTAGTAGACTTCAAGACGAATGAGTATCAAACAAGATAACATTTAGATAATTTTTTATTCTTATATTTTATATTTTAGTTAAGTTTAAAAACATAAAGATTCTTTATTAATATTCAATTACACATAACTCATATTCGTCTAAACAAATTGTCAATTTATTTTTATTTTAACATACACATAACTTTTATTTTCCTACACATAAAATATTGATTATTTAAATAATGGAAATCCATATAGATGATTGTGTTACTTGTGTAGGTGAATTTGTTACCATTCACCTGCACAATGCAATAATCCCTACACGATGAAATAAAACATATATTCTAACTTTATGTTTAATTAAGTTTGAAAACATAAAGATTCTATACTAATATTCACCTACACATAACTATATTCATCTAAATAAATTGTTCTTTTTATTTTCATAAACATAAAATATTCCTAATTCACTA
>NW_027503288.1:0-32469 GCF_021521415.1 Bidens hawaiensis
GGTCTAGTATTGTAAATAAACCGGATAGAACAAATGTAGTAACAGGTACGTTCTTAGTAATGCCTAATATACTTTAGTTTATTGATTATGGACACTGATAGACGTTTCGTTCCTACAAGTTATTACCTTGGAAAATATACTGTCTAGTAAAATAACAATTCTGTATACTATAGAAACCACCAAAAGTAAGACTATAAATACTAACCATATTACTCGAAAAACTACCCTCTTAACCTAAATAACTAGCTATTCCCTATCAATGCACTCCCGGTGAAAGTGAGGAGTCATTGTGTAATAGTCAGTATGGACTGGTTAATTGAGTTCAAATGAAGGTTATATATAAAAATAAAACTGTTATACTACCTCTTCTAGATAAAGAAGTGATCCGGTACACGGAACAAAACCTAGTACCCCAATGACGAAACACGGATGAGGAAATCTACACTATCCGTACCGAAACTTGAACTTTAAACTTTTATAGTAAACTGAGTGATGAACAAGGAAAAGCCAGGCCAGATGTGCGGATAAACTGAGTAATAGTATATAGATGCAAGCGAAATATATGAAGGAATCATAGGCACATATGTTGTAAAGTGTGCATTATTATAAGTTAACGGGGAATACAAAAGATCCTCGGAGATGCTACAACAATTCGAGATACCCCATTGGAAGTGGGAAACAAACTACAATGGATCTCTTAACACATATTCCTAAAACATCCTGAGAAAGCAATGCCAGCTAAATGATAGTTTCTTGACTAATCCACTCCGAATACTTTCTTCCGAATGGTAACAACTATCCAACTGAAAAAGCCTTAACAAAATTTTACTCTTGGTGAATTGGGTATGAAATTTTAAATCCCTAATTGAACTAAGCACAATCTATAATCCTCTATAAGACAATCAAATCAAATAAATTATTCAAACATTAGAGGAGAGTAAGACTGGTAATTTCAATCCTCGTACATTAACAATCATCGTAATTTTATGCAAACGCCTATATACTATATTATACGAGCAAGAATGTAACTCGCCATTTTTTTTGGAAATTGAAAAATTGGCGACATCCAAAATACAAAATCTGATTCGATTTCGATAACCATAAATAAAGCTCGTAATATTAATAACAAACCGAAGGCCGCCTAAGGCTAATAAGAGGGCTATACTGAGAAATACGAGAAGTTATCAAATTTTGAAAGTCGTTAGTTGAGTTGAGGAAAACGATGAGTTGATTCTAAAATACATGGAACTGTACAGAATTGCCTCGAACCTTAACGTATTAAGCAAAATTATCTCATTCCCATTGTATATATATATATCGAACCAAAATGAGTGCCTTACTGACCTGGCGGAATTAGTATTATTTGAAAACTTTTATACAGCTAAACTCTATAAAGAGACTCATGGAAATACTGAGTGGGGAAAAATCAAACAGTTGTGACACAATAAAATCTTATTGAATAAAATCCAGTAGAATCCACAACGGGGAATCAAACGTGTTCGGAAACAGAAAAACGAATCCCAAAACAAATTATTATAAAATTTTCCCCAAAAAGAGCATATTTGACACATTAAATTTCGGGGACGAAATTTCTTAACGGGGGAGAATGTGACATTCATGACAAAATGAGGTACACTATATTCATTACGTAACAAGTAAACGATAAATCGGTTAATTCGTAGTGCTTAAACGAATAACCGACCGATACTAATTATGACCCGTATACATACTGAGGGGTCATATACAAGTTATATATATGTTATAGAGGCTAACATATTGATATTTAGGCCTTAGTACGTTTAAAACTCTTTAAACGAAAAAGGTTTCGTTTATCGATACGCTATAAGCTTAAACGCAATCGTTAATATCAAAACAAGCATTGTAGCATCCGTTAAGCCGAAAAAGATTTATAAAACACTTATATGACATGTTCTAAGCGACCCGTGAAAATATTTTCGATTTTTACAGACATATAGTATGTTTTTATAATTTTACACAAAACTAGCCGAAAAACACTCGTTTTCGCGCTGTTTGACGCACCCGATAAGTTTTTCGCGTCAAAAACTGAACCCGAACTAAATTTGGACTGGGCTTTTCGTGTTTGGGCCTTTAAAATCAGATTAATGGGTCAAATTGGGCCCAAGGGGGGCCAACCTTTCTTGCGGCCGCCAAAGTGGAAAAGCTCCCATGTTTACATTTTTTTTTATATAAATAAGATAGGAGATATTTGGGAGATATTTACAACAAAAAATCTGGATCCTTCCTTCTTCAATACAGAACTTCAAAGAAACCCTAGGTATGATTTCATAAAAGCTCGATTTTGATTCGTTTATACTCGTTTAATAGCATAAAAACATGTCTTGGCTAGTAAAAATCAAAGTTAACGGTGTAAAACTCTCAAAAATCATCCAAAAATATACTTTGATGTTAATAAAAGTTTCAAACCAGGAACATATACTTTTTTGGTCAAAAACGCGGATTAGAACATGAATACAACGTTTTTACGGTTAGAAAGTTCGGTTTGAACCCAAAACCGAAACCCTAATTATCAAGGCTGCTACATGGATGATTTATGCTTGGTTTGATATTATATGATATGTAGATATACTGAGTTTGCAACCCGAGACCCGGAGAATCGTTTAAACTAGCAAAATACATCGAAAACCGACAAGGTAAACCCGTAACACTCGTTTAGGGGCTGTTTAGTATTAGGTTGTGACGTGCTTATTGTTAGCTTGTGAAAACTTGCAGGGACATTAGGGATCATATAAATGGGTCCCTGTTCAAATTTGGTAATTTTTCGATAAACGGAGAATATTTGGTGAATTTATTTCCGTTTATGAGCGTTTATTTGGGAAAAATAGCTAAACAAGTTGAAAAATTCTGAAACTTGGTTTTGGAGTTTAATATGGGATGGTAAGATCACTGGTAAAGTTTGGGAATCATTGGAAATGCCTAAGTATGGTTTGTGCAATCATGGTTAAACCAAATTTTAACAGCCGAAAAACGCACAAAAAGGCATTTTGTCAAAAGAGTTAGGTTCTGAAAATTTTGCAGGGGCTATGTAATAACATTGAGGCCATTGGTAAAAATTATTGGATTTTTCGGAGGTCGTTTGATATAAACGGGCCATTTATTACACGATTATAACCTATTAAATGAATTTTTATAAATAAATAATTAATCATAAAATTTCTGGAAATATTTTTATAAAATTCTCCATGTCTTAATGTATTTTTACAAAAATTTACATAATTTATATATAAGTACATATTTAGTTATGATTAATCAAAGATTTAAATTATAATTGTTTTAACGAAACCGGCAGTTTTGTGTTTAACGGACTGACTGGTATGTCAAAATGTCAAAAGTGGTCAAATATCATATTTTTGAATGATATTGATAAAAACGAACTTGTTACGAAAATTCCGGACAAATCGGGTGGATTGGGCGCGATTTGTATAATCAAACCCGTGTGAAAACGGAAACGAAACCTGCGATCAAACCAGACACCGAAACCTTAAAATTCTTTCATAAATCAAATCATTTTATCAATCAATATATTTACTTAAGTTTATGTGATCTTACCTAATCCCGAAACGTATAAACGATCAACTGAGCTAGGCTCGGAAAACGGTGAAACTGAGCCAAATCCAGTTTTAAACATTTCATAGTATACAACGTCACAATCTAAGACTATGGTCATATTCTGGACCTAACAGCTATACCCAGATTATCTATACAGCCCGACTTAGCTTGAACACTGTACTAGTATTAACGATACAATACCGTTTATAGGAATCAGGCTATAAACGAGGCATCTGACTTATTGATACGTAATTTCTTTGCGAACTACAATAAGGTGAGTTTCACGACCCCCACTTTCTAAACTGTTTTACGAACTTTTGGGGTGGAAAGCATGTTTATACACGTTATCGATCTGAAAACGATTCGGGACATAATATATATCTGAACAATTATATATGAAAAGTCCCTACAAACATAATGATTGACTACGTGCTGATGAAAGATGATTATTATCGTTGACTGATATATTAAGTGGAGATAATACGAATTTGCAAAACATAATGAAATTACACGTGACAGCAGGTTTATACAAACATCTTATGTAATGTTAAACATAACTAATTTTGGAGATAACGTGGTCTGTGATGATTATGGGGCTATTGTGGGCGGAAAGGGGGCCACAATAGTAATAAACTAAAGTTGAGTATGGCTTATGAGCCAAGTTCTGCTGCAACTTATAAACTAAAGTTGAGTATGGCTTATGAGCCAAGTTCTGCTGCAACTTATAAACTAAAGTTGAGTATGGCTTATGAGCCAAGTTCTGCTGCAACTTATAAACAAAAGTTGAGTATGGCTTATGAGCCAAGTTCTGCTGCAACTTATAAACAAAAGTTGAGTATGGCCTGTGAGCCAAGTTCTGCTGCAACTTATTAAACGAACTAACTTGATTATGACATGAATGTTAAGAACATAATATGATTATGCGTATTGTGGGTGGACGGGGAGCCACAGTATTTGGTGATACGTGATAAATACTATATGTGTATATGTGTCTATATACATGCTACGTGATTAGCCGTACGAAATACTATGTGTAGAATATATTAATTAATTGCGTGTATACTATATAATGTTTGAGTTTACGTGGAATCATCGTGGGTGGAAGGGGGGACCACAGTGGTTGATGTTAACACGGAACCGTTATGGGCGGAAGGGGGGCCACAGAGGTTGGTTAAACACGAAAATTGGAAACAGGTAGTAAGAACAAACAATCACGATTTTCCTGAAATTTCGAATTTATATTATAAACTTACCTGTGTGCATATGCACACACAAGGATATGGCTGTATATATTCATACAAACGTAAATGCATATTTTTACGTACGCGCGTACATACAAACTATGACTGTGTGGTACGCAGAACTGATTTCGTTAAACTTATGAAACTCACCAACTATTCGTAGTTGACCTATTTTAACATGCTTTTCAGGTAATCAGATATGAGAAGTCATTTCCTGTGCGTTACGTGTCTGATTGGTGATTGATGTCATGGGCATTTGAGTTAGAAGTAAAGTAGAAGAACCGGTTTGATTGTATCACCTAGTTTGTAAAAGATGTTAGAACGATATAATATATTGTAAATTAGTTAGTAATGTTTCTTTATGAACAATGTATTTGATACCAGTTGTATTTGTTGCATTTCCGTTTTACGCTTCCGCAATTCGCTTAACGGGGTGTGACAGTATCTTAATGACGTGTTTCTGACATCATCTAATGTTCTGCATGGAGTCATCACTAAATCATCATAAAAGGGGGAGCTCTTCTGAATTCTCATCTTGAATGCTTCAACAGCAGTAGTCATGTCAAGATTTGGGATTTCTAGAGCTTCCTTGCCGAATCTGGTGACGAAATCCCTAAGGGATTCATCACTAGGTTGGACAACACGATATAAATCACTGGTTAACCTCTCAAATTTCTTACTACAGGAAAATTGAGTGTTAAATAAGTTAACTAAGTGAGAGAAAGAAGTAATTGAAAAAGGAGGAAGACTTAGCAGCCATTTTAGAGCGGCTCCCGTTAGTGTGGATCCAAAGCCCTTGCACAGGCAAGCTTCTTTGAGTCTCTCCGGAATAGGATTAATCTCCATCCTTTCCCTATACTGTGCTACATGTTCTTCAGGATCAATGGTCCCATCATAAGTCTTCATATTCGGAGTTTGGAACCGCTTCGGGATTTCAGCATCACAGATAGGCGGGGCGAATCTGGATATTCTGTGGCTTCCCTTTGGTATCTCGGGGATCGGTCTTATGACTCCGGGAACACTAGATATCATATCCTTGAGCTTCTGCAGCTCCTTGGCCATAGCTTGGTTGATACCTGCATCCTGCACGAAACCACGGTTAGCATCTAAGGGTAAAGGATCATACAAGTTACCTCTTTGCTGAGTGAAGGTTGGCATCTCGGATGAGTAGATGGGGTAAGAGGAGTCTGCGATTAGAGTTGGTCCTCCAGAGGCTATGGTTTGCATGGGGATTATGTCTCCATCATGGACGTCGGAGGATCGTTGATGTTGGACTCCTGAAGATCCTTGATCCGGAAAGAAGGATCCTTGATTCAGAATGAAGGATCCTTGAGGTTGGCCACCATAGGATCCTTGTGGAAGGGTGGTTGATCCTTGCCGATAATATGAGGATCCTTGATTCTGCTGAGCCACGGATCCTTGTTAGAGATTAGTCAACCTTGGCGGATCTAACGAGAATCCTTGAGCCTGTTGACCCGTGGACCTCTGCTGAAGGATAGATGATCCTTGCTGAAATAGCGAGGATCCTTGGGCCTGTTGACCCATGGACCCTTGTTGAAGGATAGATGATCCTTGTGAGAATTGAACCATGGATTCTGGACTGGTGAAATCTAGCATCCTTGGCATCAGGGGGGTGAGATCCTCTGCTGGCCTCTTGTTCTTCTTGAGATCTTCTATCTCACGAAGGATCCTCTGGTTGGTCTTGTTCTGCTACTTCATATATGCTTTAACCTGCGAAACATAGTTGAAACATCACTGTTAGTATTAACCACCGGGGCAGCAGCAGCGGTTTTTAAGCTCTAGAAGACTGGTAGTTGCGTCTTGCTCCCAGCAGCAGCAGGCCGTTGTGTTCCCGTTATTGGCGGAGGCATCGGTGGCAAAGTCCTTGATGAGAGAGGAACCGTAGCCGGCATGGTTGATGAAGCAGAGGTTGATTGAGACGCCATTGATAGTGATATGGGTATGAAAAAGTTGAGAATGATAAGAATAATGAGTCTCATAGCCGTTGTTGATATTTGCACGTTCATCTTCACATGAGTTCGTCCATTAACAGCTACATTGAACTAGGATTCTGAATCCATGCTCCAGCCAGAGAATGCTCTGTGAAGATAATAGAT
This sequence comes from Bidens hawaiensis, assembly GCF_021521415.1. Lineage (NCBI taxonomy): Eukaryota > Viridiplantae > Streptophyta > Magnoliopsida > Asterales > Asteraceae > Bidens > Bidens hawaiensis. The sequence goes on from NW_027503288.1 coordinate 6,947, forward strand.
ACAAGTACGTCTTAAAGTCGCCACACCTGTCTAACACATCACCATACTAAACGCAATCATTAGTAAACAAGTAATACCGAGGATCATCGATCCTTTATATCCTGACACATATTTCATGGATAAACTATCCATAAGGCAGTCAAGGATAAAGGATCCTCTGTATAAAATTCATGGCCTAACAGTAACCTAGGTCTAATTGGACGTTATTGTAAGGTTTCTATTTATAAATTTACATTTATTTGGTTAAAATCTTTGTAAATTCTATTATTTACGGATACGAAATTCTTAATCTATTTTTACAAGGATATTCTATCCTAAAAATTGTTACTCAAAGATATTTCAAAAAATTCTCAACAAAGCTAAAGCTATATCAAACAAACTTTAAAAATAATATATAACAAGCGAATAGTAAAAAGTTATAGATTGTTATTGATCATAAGTCACCTGGACTTACCCAAAATCCTTAACCCGGATTGCGCCATACGAAAGATGGACCATCCACCCGGGTTAAGCAGGTGTTACTAACCGTAAATAGAGTGAAGGAAAATGAAGAAAATAGGGGTACCAAAGGTTTCATCCCCACAAACAGAGGATCCATGCACCTTTGCCACCCCTTGAAATTGTCTTAAGGATCACCGATCCTTCAACCTAATAACTATTATCCATTACAACCACATTATCAATAAAAACATCAATAAAAGAAAAAAGAAGAACAGGCTCAGGCCTTGTCATCATTATCCTTCATCGCCCATTCATGCAGCCTCCTCACCTTCTGCTGCATCTGTTCCTTCCTCGGTCTCCACCACCTCCTTGACTCCGCTGGATCCAGCTTCGTTCCCGTCCGGCATTTCCACATCCTCTTCACCACCTAAAGCCACTAGAGCCCCATTCCACTTCTTCACATCCAAGGATGCTTTGTCAAAATTAGGATAACTACTTTCCGTCGCCATCTAGATCCTTGCCTGTAGCACCGAGCTGGCAGCCCACATCTTTGCCTCTTCGGTAGCCTGCTTCATCTCTTCTTGGTGTTGGTCTTCTGCTGAGCATAGTTGATCCTCCAACCGCTTCTTGTCCTTGTTGAGCTGAGCCATGGCTTTATCCTTTGCGGCTGCTGCACTTCCATCCCCAAAAGGATCTCGCTCATCTGGCTCACAATCTAGTCATAGTGACCTTTGCAAGCATTCATAGCCTGTAACCAACAGTTATGTAAAAGTTATAAGAATTTTGGATCCTCAAATTCAAAGACATCAGGATAGAGGATACTTACTGTGAGGATTATGTCGAAGTGGGTCTCGGACTCAGAAAATCTCTTTCTCTTATATGCTGCTGAATTGGCTCTGGTAGTCGTGGTCCTTGGCTCAGAAGTTGCTACTACCTTCAAAGATTCCTTCATGATACTTTGGGGAGTAATCATGCTGACAATATCCTCTAAGGAGAACTTGTTGGCAGACTTCTGGGAGTTTTAAGCACCTAAAGGGACAAATCAACAGATAAGTACTCTATTTTACTTTGTCTAATTTTTATATATATAGAAATCTTACTTGACATATCAGAGTGTGAGGAGATTTCACAGAAATCTTCAACGAATCTGGATTGGAAGGTCCTAATCTTAGGATACAGGGTAAGAAATCTTTTTGTTTTTTCGTTTATTCCAGGTAACTTGGCCAGGGAAGCAAAGTTCTCAACTGTAAGTAAGAAAGAAAAAAATTTCAGATTTAGGTCAGTTATCATGGATTGTATCTTTAAGGATCCAGGATCCTACCCTTCTTAACCCAAGTCAAAGGTAAATCAGTCCCCCCAGGTATGGAGTCTCGATTCACAAAGAAAAATTGATTCCTCTAAAAGGAATTGTTTAGGGTTACTTTTGAAATTGGATTGGGTTGACGAGGTTTAGATTTCAGTAAAAACCTGTTTGAACCGTGGGTAGTTAGGGTATAAAGGTAAGACAGTTCCTGGATGCCAAAATCAATCTTTTCTTCCTCAATGATTCTTTCAATGGTGCCTAGAACACCCCAAATCATGGGCATAGCTTGAATGTATGACATGCCAGTAGATTCGAAGAAACTCTGTGACGGGTATGTATAACCAATGAGATAAGGGCAAGCCGGAAAAAACACCCAGGTCTTAGAGTAAACGTCACATCGGACGGTGGACTCGTACGGTCGGAAAATGGTTTCTAGTGGAAATAGTGGCCGGAATTCGTCGATCTTGGGGTCAGTAAACTTGTAGATCTCCATAGAGGGATTGGAGATAAGGTTTTTAGGTCGCAACTCCATCTACTCGGAGTCGTCGGAGGACTGGTAGGATTGTTTAGAGGGAGAAAAAGAAGAAGACGCGACAAACATATTTTTCAGAATCTTAAAAGAATAGAGGGAGAAAGAAGGATACCTGATAGACGGCTGGAGTATGTGGTTATAAATGGATTAAAGGGATCACATATATAGGCGGTTATGATTAATATCAAGATTTTGATAATAGTTATCTCTGGAAAATGTCTAATCGATTAATCTTTTGTAGGGATTTCAAATTTTAAAATGCCAGCTGTAAAGCATAAACACCCTTATGGAAGTTATGCTGAGAATCTTCTATCCTTGACCGATTTATGGATCACTTATCCTTAGGATGTGTTCCAGATTGTAAAGGATCAAGGATTCTTGGTATTATATGTTTACTAATACTTGTATTTAAATGTTGTTGTGTATGATAGATATAACGGCTGGAGGACTAAGTCATCCTATTCTTGCGCTACTGGACGACTTCCGCACGTGGTCAATGATGAAGAAACGGCTAGTGCAGTGGCGGCGTGAAAGTAGGAATTTTAGTTAGTTATAATTTTTGTTTATAATCGAGATAGACGATCAGTTAGAACACACATGTTTACACACACACTTGAGCAACTCTCGTTCATAGCTCGTACACTTAGCTTTCATTGTAACACTGATCAATATCTCCACCATTTGTAACCGTTATTTATATTAATAAAGTGGTGATAGACGGTTTGTCATCACCCAGGGTTTTTTTTCCTTTGATCTAATCAAGATCAAGGGGTTTTTCCTCGCAACAAATCACGTTGTTCATCCCTATTTCATTTATACAATTGTTGTTAATACCGTAGCACTATACCTCATAATTACATATTTGGATACATTATCCTCAGTAGATTTTTGTCCAAAACAGTAAGTGTTTGTTGGATTATTTTGAATTTTTAATATTATTGGAAACCACATTATCATAATTCAAAGTTTTAACAGAATCAACCACACAAGAATTCTTGCTCTTTAAAACAGAGCCCACACAAACAGTCGGAATAACATAATTCAAAATAGGTAGTTTTAAAGAAACATCAGAAACAATGTCATTATAAAATTCAAAACAAGGGTCGTCTTCCTTATTAGTCCATTCCTTCACAATTACTTTTTCTGCACATGAAGCAAAAACGTTAGAATCGTTCACTCCTGAAGTGGACACACTAGCATTCACAGAACTAGCTCAACCACATTTATCTTGTTTGACGTACTTCATGCCCTTTATATTTTCTTCCTGTTCTTTGGTAACAGGAGTGCTAACATAATTGAGGTTGTAGGGTGGGGGAACCCGATTATATCCTACGCCCTCACCTTCATTTTATTTCCACCATAACTGATTTTCAATTATTGAGTTAACTACGTCACTAGAAACATCGAATTTTTTAAAATCTAGTTCAGCCTTTTCAAATTTACTAGTTAGATTAAAAAGTTCCAACTTAGAGGATTCCAGTTTGGCAGTTAATTCAACAATTTCTTGTTTGGCATATAGGTAGTGACATCATTGTACACTGAATTCATACTTAAGCTTAGATAAGTCCTTTTGAGTGGCTTCAACTTTATCTAAAAAATCCTTTTCATTTTTCTTAAGTTTAAAACTTTTAGATTTTAGTCTTTCCATATCTCTAATTAAATTATCGTTGTGGATTATTCTATCTTATCAACACAATCTTGAGAACATGGTTGAAAACTTACCTCAGATGAGTCGGAAGAAGTGAAAGCCATATATGCACATTGAATTCCTTGACTTGCTCCTCAGTAGCATTTTCTTCATAAGTGTTTTCAATATTTGCAAAGTTTGTGGTCGGATTTCCAATGTTGAAAGCAGCCATCTGATCCTCCCAAGAAAACTGTTGAGCAACAAATCCCCTTTCACCATTTCGCGAGCTACCCCCAATCACTCCTCTATCTTTACCCGCTGTAACTAGCACCCTTTCTGGGTGTCCTTCCTTTGTTGGGTTAGTACACTCAAAAGCAAAATGACCCGACTCGTGACAGTTGTAACATCTCAGAGTGTCCTTGTTAAAACTCACTTTCTGATTATAGGCATATTCCAATTGTTTCTGCCCATCCTCTTGGTGAATTTCTTGGCTTGAAATACTGCCATGGAGATTTGCCAAAAGATATCCATTTCTTCAACATCGTCAGGATGAATTCGATTGAGCTCAGCAGCAACTACTGGTTGGACCAAATCTCCAGCTAGAAATGCATTATAGCATTTCATGAATCCCGCCATTAAAGCTATGTTCTCTTGAGTCTCTTTCAGAATGGAGGGAATCTGACTGGAGTTCTGACCATAAGCAACACCAGAAGATGAGGATTTTCCATTATCAGTTGAAGATTGAGCAGACTTAGCGAATAATACTGGAGCTGGCTGAGGTGTAATAGAAGATGATTGGACTTGAGTGGACTTGAACTTTAGAAAGTTTCCTTGAGGTAAATGTTGCTAAGTGGTCTTGAACAATGAGAAACTGTCTTGAGAGATGAGGGCATTGTTGGAGGCAACGATGTAACCAGTTGCACTGTAGGAGTTTGCATAAATTATTGCACGTTTCTTGTCATCCATATCACATTCCTTGATAGTAGCAATCATCTCAGAGAGAGACATTCAGTTGAGATCTTTAGTCTTCTTGATAACAACAACATTCATATCCAAACTCTTTGCCAAATAATTCACCAGCTTGTTGTTTATCTTAGAGGTTGCTAGATAAATACTTGCTGATCTCATTTCAGTCACCAGGGCTATGAACCTTTGGAGTTGAGTTGCCAATGACTCCCCCAGAATATGGTTAAACATATTGAACTTTTGTCGTAGCAAGTCATGGCGACTTCTTCTCATATCTTCATTTCCTTCTTACACCTCAATTAACACCTCCCATAACTCCTTAGCCAATTGCAATTCTCTAAAACCAAGAGCAATCTCAGGTAAAAGTGCCATGTTTAAGGTTGAAAATGCCTTTTCATCCTCCTCAACTTTAGTAAAATCGTCATCATCATACATGGAAATGGGCTAAACAACGATTTCAGTTGAGTTATCACGTTGATAGGTAATTATCTGAGGTCCCCTAAGAATACTTCTCCAAACCTTAGCATCCTTCATCTTACTATATTTCTCAAACCGAAACTTCCATTCACTAAACCGCTCATGAGACAAGAGACGGGGTATACGAGTGGTGGTTCCCATTATTGAGTCCAACTCTTGATGGAGTGAAGCGTTGGTTGAACCACTGCCATTTTAAAATGATCCATTTTTAAGTTAGTCAACGAGTAATTATAGTCCAAAAAGTTTTATAGTCTAAGCACACGGCCCAAATCAAATTTGTCAGGCCCAAACTAAGTTCACAGTTCACTGAGCCTAGAACCAGATATTGTTGACCAAGAGTTGACTGAGAACCAGTCAAACTGATTGAGAACTGTTGTATGTTGACCGAGAACTCAACTGTTGACCGAGAACTATAGCCAAGAACTGCAAAAGTTATCCGAGAACAGGAATAGTTGACCGAAAACTCAACAATTTAGCCGAAAACACTTATTCTGAAACGAGAACGATCAAAAGTTGGCCGAGAACATTAATTTTAGGCCGAAATCCAATCTAAATCGTAACTAACTTCTGAGAAAATTGGGATTTGAATTGTTTCTAAACCAAAAACAATCTTTTACCAAAAAAAATCTTATCTTCTTAGATGAGCAGATCGCCGGAATGTGTAACACAACTACCAAGAAATCAAGATCTTGAATCCTTGATATCACAATAACGAGCCTGAATAGATCTAAGGCTCTGATACCAATTGTAAGGTCCAAGACGTATCTTTCAATTATGATATTAACGGATCTAACTATTGGTGCGGAAATCCAACAGCAGAGGATTCAAGAATAAGAAATATGAACACGATGGATTGCTTCAAAACACACGCTATATTGAACGTCGGGTGCTTAAGCACAATACAACTCTCGTTCAGTATGTCAAGGTGAACGGCCAAAACCACAAGTGAATGAACAATCCAAAACCCTATACATCATGTTTTATATATAGGATATTAAATATGCTAGCGCAACAATAGCCCAAAACAATAGAACCTATGTACAAACCATCTAATCTAGGCCCAACAAGTAGCCTATTTAGAGGATTCGCCTGCCATTAAAATTTATAGAAAAAGAACAAATTGACGACCATAAATTAACCAAATACAACAATTAATTTTCTATAGGTCAATTGGAATTACCATTAATATTAGTTGACAATCGATTATTCAAATTCTAAAACATTGACAATAATGGACCAACGGACTTAGGGGTGACATTTACTGATATAACACAAAAAAACGACCAAACAGAACATGAAAATAATGAATTATATGGTTGGAAAGTGCTAATAAAGGTCTTGTTGACTTAATTTTGTTTTTGAGCAATAACTTTTTTACCAATAATAAAATCCTTAAACCTTATTCTTTGAATGATTTGAATTACTTTATATTTGAAAAGTTGAACACTATACCACTAGACGAATTGATAATAGGATATGATAACCTTTCATAAAGATGTGAAATTTAAAAGAGAGAGAGAAAGAAAAAAATTGGTTTACTTGTAATAACAATTAACTATAATAGTACTAAAATAGCATACTAAAGTGTAACATGAAAATAACATTTTTAACAAATAATCGAATTTTAATTTTAAACAAACGCGTGATTGCCTTTGATTTTTTTTAAAGTAAACCCTATAAATTTTTGCAAATCAGTTTAAATCTTATAATATTTCGTTAAATATATTTATCTCCCTTAATCCCTCCCTCCTAATCCTAAAATTTTTGAATCCCCTTTCCTTTCCTTTCCAAGAATCACCACTAAACCGCTCCGCCTCTCAGCATTAAACCCAACCTTAAGCCAAGATCCTTTTCTTTCCACAGTGTTAATCATACTCAAAAATCCCCCTCAATTTATTTTTATACATTATTAAAGTTGTAATTGCTTTCGATTTAGGATTCAGCTCCAACTCCTTTTCTTTTGGATTTTTTAATTTGAAGTGATTTTTACTTCTAAATGCATTTACCGGTTAGTTAGGGTTTAGGAAAAAACCGAAGCGTATACGTTTTCTACATAAGAGTAATTGAGTGAGCTATTAACCCTTTTCTTCATCAGGTTTGTTCAATCGCATCATGCTCTTTTAATATCTTGATTTCAATCGTTCCCTCGATTTTATTTAATTCAATATTGCCCAATTTAAGTTTTTTTAGTGTGGTCGATTTAAATTCTGATATTGGGACTCAAGACAACATAATTGAACATACAGTGATAGAGAGCTGTACTTTTAATCTTCAAATGAATAGCAACAATAAATTCCTTGAAAACTTCATTATAATTGCTAAATCCTTATCTATTTATTGGAAATGTAACATGGGTTTCAATTAAATCACCTCAAAACACAAACTTAAGATATAAAAAATATCTTTTTATACAAAAACTCAGATTATTACTTGAGCAGTAACAGTGATATGAAGCATGAAATTTGGAACAAATTTTAACTAGATCACAAATATATTTTTTATTTAGTGCTATATTACTCTTCTTACAACTCATCAATATTAGATTCTAATTATTGATTACCAACTTAATGTTGTTTGTTCATTATGTAGCTCTACTGCTTGGATGTTTTGGTACTGTTCGGTTAACCTAAGGTGCATATAAGGGCTTTTGTATTTTGACATGCTTATGAATAAATGAGTCATTGAGCAAATAGAATTATTATTAATTTAGTTGGTCAATTGTTTCTAGAATATATGTTAATGGGTCAGATGAGCCATGCTGGATTACCAGATCAAAAGTGGGTAAGGGTGAAACTATCGGGGTAGTTTGACCCCTAGCTTTTGATTATCTTTTGTTATGTAAAGAGAATGTTTCAATGGTGTTTTAGATATTTATTGAAGAATGATGGAACCCCATTAAACAGCCGTAGGTGTTGTATGTAATTTGTTTACTATCAAAATCGTTTTTTCACGGTTTTACCCCGCCACAATGCGATGGGTCAAAATACTAGTTACATTATAAACTGAAGTGAATTCCTTATATACTTAATAAAAAGGCGTAAAATAAAAGATATCGCATTCTAGTGGCACTCACAGTATTTATAACAAAGATGTTAATGTTGGTTTCTATATTGATCCAATCTAATATATTTGTGTATATTAGAATGCTTATTTTTTTTATTAATCAATAGAATCATGATTGAGAAGAGAAACAATAATCGAGGAAAAACTTTTAGTTATATTACAATCGGTCCGGTTTAGTTAATTTGGTTTTGCCATACACCAAAACCAAAACGAAGCACAATTTTGATTAGTTAGTTAGTAAAGGTTTAACCGAATCATCAGTTAATCTACGAGTTTGCTTATTTGCTCACCCCTTACATAAATATAAATATATTTTGTGCAAGAAATAGTGGTAAACTGTTGTTTATTAGTAGGGAGGACTATATTTGCCAACCTATGATATAATTGACTGTCTATGTAGGTGCTTGGCCGATGAAACTGCATAATTGTTGGTGTATGCTTTGGCTAACAGGAATTTGGATATGTAAGATACATAGGTATGAAGCAAATCATTATATCTACACGTTTCCCTTTCTTTGTTCTATAAATTGTTTCTCATTGATTTTGTTGTCATTTTGTTGTCCAACTTGCTAATGTTGATACAAAAAAATGATTATCCAAACCAAGAATTAACTACCTTAACCTAGTTGTTAGAGCGTAGACGTAACTGGACGGATCAACATGTATATGTTAATATATATGATGACACGATAAGAAAAAGTTTTAAGTTCTTTCTACTTTTGACCCTATGTAAATATCCCTTTTTACCTTGAACCTGTTTGATCCTCTGGCAACCTTTCAAACATAAATACATCACGAGTTATACTGTATCTATACAGACAGTCAATACCGATATGTGGAGGATACATGCTCCCCTTTGGCTCCAATTGTTATTGATTCATTTTGAACTCTTTCTGCTTCCAATCAGGCGATAATTGTTCGTCTCTTTTCTTCTTTTGTTTAGTTGCTCTTTTTCCTTACAAATTAGATCTTAAATCTGTATAAATTTACCTGATTTCTTTTAAATATTACATTAATTTGCTTCAAATTAGGTCACGAAAAATTCGAATTTTCTGTCCCTTTTATTAATGGGTTTGAAATCTGAGTGCTTTCAGTTTATAAATAGGAATAAATAAGTCTAGTAGAAGATATTTTATCAGATGAAATTGATGTCTTTCTGTTGTTAAAATGAATCTCATGTGTTTGTTGATTACTGTTTTAGTGCTCCAAATGGATTTATTAGCCCAAGTCTTCTATATTTTCCAAGACAGTCAAGAACTCATGATGTATGTTTCTGCTCTCATAGTCACAAGGCTCGTATAATTAAGTATTTAACTATAAATTTATTTAACTATTTATTTGTGAAATGATTTTTGCACTACAATGACTCATGTTTAATATATAATTGTTTGTTGAAAACTAAAATCTACGTCGGAGATGAATTTTTCCTCAAAAGTATTCTAAACCCTACTGAGCCTGTAGCAAGAGGATCGGTGAAGAGCTTGGACCCAAATGAGCTAGTTGGTATTACAGAGATTGGACCAAAATGGTGTGATGTAAATGTTCAAGTACCAATATAAATAGATGAAAAGTTGGTGAGACCATATGGGTTATTTTCCACAATTCAAGATTGTATTGGTGCATGCATCGTATGGCCTTGTCCATTCATCTTTGTATGTATTTATTAAACTTATGATATGAATAATTTTAATAACATGGAACTTAATGCTTATACATGGATGGTTTATTTATATGTAGTCCGTGAGGATTGAGAATGTATGCATGATGACTCGGGATTTTATGGTGCTGGTTTTTTTTATTGCTTTTAATTTTTTTTTTGTTGAATGTTACAAGAGTTTATCTTGGATATTGCTATAACTTATTTATTTTTTGTGTTTTTTGTTATAATTAAGTTTTATTTCTTTCAATATTTAGATGTCTATAACCATATAGTAAAATTGTGTGTGTGAAGGTTTAAAAAATGGTTGCATAATTTGATTTGTTAGGACTTCTAATTTATGTCTTAAACGTTAGAACATGAAAAAGTGTCATAATATGTTTTTAGGACGTTTAAGTTCATAGATATATTATGCGACTATAAAATTTAGTTTCATAGTCTTGTTTGGTATATTAAGACCATTTTCTTGGTACTATAATGTTCCATCATCAGAGTCCTATAAATTAATTTTTAAGGACACTTGTATGTGTATCAAAAGTTTACAATTAGGTAAGCACACATGTCAAAACATAGTAAAAGTGTCCTAATATGTTTTTATTGGGACACTTTTTGGGTTGTTCAAGGATATATTATGCGACTATAAAATTGGTTTCATAATCTTATTTAGGATGTCAGGACGCTTTTTTGAGTTTTGATACTTATTACGACCCTTTACATGAAACGCTTTTCTCGTTGGTTCTATTTAATTAAAGGTCCTATAAAATAGCATTTTAGTACGCTTTTGTGTATACCAAAAAGCCCTTTTGTTATATTGATAACGTAAGTAAAAAACTGTAAGATGCTTCAAAACATACGCATATTCACGTCGGGTGCATAAGCACAATAGGTTACAAAAAAACCAATACTTCTCTCACGTCTCTCTCTCTCTTACGTCTCCCTAAAATTAACCTAGCTACAAGGTTTATTTAGAGACTACACGCAAGCCCTTCAGTACCCAAGAGCCCACAGAAAATGTAAGCCCAAACCAAATACACACCATATAAATATAAGCCCAACAAATATTCTAAAAAATAAATGACGTATCCCCCAGTAGAATACCCGTATCAATGTGAACCCCCCCTCATCGTTAATTACTTTCACATCATCCTCTACTTCCTAAGCATCTATCTCTTCATCATTCAACCCAACAGCAATGAAATTTGATTACGAGACAAGGCAAAGTCCACAAACTCACCCTCCTCGATCTCATCAGCATTCACAGAACTCATCACGATACCCTTCTCATAATCCATAAATAATATCGTGTTGGATTTAATCAACTCAATATGAGTTACATTGGTAGTATTTTAATATACTACCATTTGTCGATCATCACCAACACTAACTCCACTAGTACCAGCAGACGTACCTTCAGCTTGTTTTAGCTCACTACCACCAGGATCTTTGTCATCATCATTATTCTTCAATTTCTTCATTGTATCATCTTTACACGTTATTTGAATAATGAGTTCCTCCTGATCCTTGATCTTCTCCCCCCTGAGCTGTAACAAACGCACAGAGTTCGCTGTTCTCCTACAGAAATACGATATGTGACTCACCAATCTTCGTTGATTCATCAGTAGTTGAGCTTCTTGATGATGATCGGCAGTTATTTGATTCTCTTGAAGATAAATCAAACTCAGCAACATATCCATTTGTTGTACAATAGGCAAAGCATGTACAATACGTACCTCCTGGCTGCATAGGACCTTGGGGACAGTTAACCCTTATGAATGATAAAGTAGAAGGCTACATCTGCATCGTTGTTGTAGCTGGAGAGGTAACCATCGAGGTAATCAGATATGTCATCATCGGGGATAGCACTGATTGAGGAATCGAAGTAAATCTCTGATCAGTTGATGTTGTCGTTGTAAGAGTAATGATCAGGATGCTAATAGTAGGCTACACCACTGCATTCGTTGAGTGGACGACCTAGGTATTTGTGGACCAACTTCCATACTGTCTCCCTTCATAACACGATGTTTCGGCGGTTGTTCTTTCATCACCTCCTTTCCCTTTCATTTACGTTGAGCAGCTACAGAACTAGCTACCTCAACCTCAACCTGTCTACTTTCTCCACCATTTCAACCATCACCACCATCATCACTATCACTACCACCATCGTTCCAAACTGGTCCCTCTTCTTGTTCGGAATCAGAATCATAATGGATCCAACAATCATTAGAAGGACATACATAATCTGGATTCTCCATATGACCAATCAAATTTTTGGCCCACGGTCTATCCTCAGCTGTCTGCTTACGATATGTCTTCATACACTTCATCATGTCAGCAGCTATGTGTTCTAATACTAACAAATCATCTATCAAAGTCTGGTCAATCTCAAGATCAGGTATTAAGTCCCCAATAATCAGCTAGAGGAATCGCGGATACATAAAACTTGTTCTTACGATGCTTGACCAGACAGTTGTCCTTAAGATGATAAATATGAACTCAGAAAAATTGAATGGTTCGTTCAATATCAGAGGGACGAATGCCGATTGAAACATGATCCTGCATTCGTCGAAACCGCCTTTACGCTCCCCAAGGAAGTGGATAAAGACATGCAGCAAATACTTATACAGTAGACAAAAGTAGGCCTTGTTGTACTGGGAACGGTCCAGGCCCTTTTAAAGTAACCGCTGAAACAATCCACGAATCAACATTCGATCCAATTCACATGGATTATCCATGTTGTCAGCAAATATGAGAACCCGACATATCACATCAGTAGTAATAGTGATAGTCTTATTTTTTACCACAACAACAATATGGTTCTCGGCCTCAACATAACGAGTTGTATCCTAGAAAAGACGTATCACACTAAAATGTATGGGGACAGTAGCGGATATAGCATAATTAATACGAGAACGGCGTAAAAATGCTATTACATCTCCAAACATAGCTCGATCAGCAAAATCATCTTGTAAGAATGCACATATGTTGTGCTTATTGTCAAATCCAAGATCAAGAACAGCCGATGCTGCTTGTTGTTGTGATGCTTGAGGTTCAGTAGCTTGAAATTCGGCTTAAATTACAGGATCCTCGTGAATCATGGGATTTTCTAGAATATTAGGATTTTCTGGTGCCGGAGCTTCAGGCATAATCTCATCCACCATTTCTGTAACACCAAATCCGAATATTAGTAAACCCGAACTTAAGTATAATTTTAATCAATTTTCACTTTATACTTAGTAAAAATTGAATTTTATTTGACAATATAAGGCTCATTATTTATCTCATTATGTCATTCTTTATAATGAATGGACTGATTCGCTATCCTCAAAATAACGAATTAGTTAATGATGAATGTGTATGGACGAATGAATCCATTAGTAGATTATATAGGATCAATGAAAATTCATTCGTTACATAATCACACAAATGTGTCAATTCGTTATGCAAGTACAACGAATGAGTTCATTCATCTACTATAGACACGAATGGGCATCCATTCGTTGTCCAAAATGAATTGAATCAATAATTATCCAATTTAGACTCTCATGCGTCAAAGTCATAATTAGACGATTTCAACAGTTAAAGATGAAAACTAATAATCAATTAAACCATAAACGATGATGAATTAGTACAAAATTTCTCTCATCAACCTCGTAATATCGTTAAGTGATTCAAACTCATCAATAAGCCAAACACTTATGTTTCAATGATTCATTTGATTAAAGCACTAAACTGGTTAATGAATCATCTAATTAACCTATCAGTTAACCATCAATTTTGACGAAAATAATTGCGTTCGTATCATCTATACCTTAATAATCTTAAACAATCAACATAAACAAATGGTCTGTAGGCTAGTGCATTAATCATGGTGAAACAAATGGTCTATTCTTTAACCCAATGTACTATATATATTACAGATTTGCACGCAAACCTAAACACAAATGAACTCATTCGTTAATTCAAACTTAACAAATGGCTCACATCCGTTGTCTCATTCATTAACCAATGTTTACAAATCAATAATAAATTAAGGACCATAATGAATCGCCAAAGATTTGTTCTTCATTCGTTATCCTTATCCATGAAGAATGAGGTCAAATGTTATCCGGCCAGCGGATGCGAATAGATAAAACGAATATGTTCATTCGTTATTCTCTTACATTACGAATAACTTTCATTCATTATCAATAATGATAATGAATGGGTTCCATTCGTTACACTTATTGTAATGAATGTGTATTAAATAACCAATTAAAAAATGAAAAACCTTTCATTTTCAATTTTCAAGAATTCAATCTGCATCAAAACCCGTGTCTCGATGAACTTTACTTTATGATATTTACCACATGGGGTAAAACTGTTAGTGCACAGTTTTGTCGTCTCGAGTCTTTGTCATTATCGTTTGTAATTTATTAATATTTTATTGTTAAGGGCATTTATGTAACTTATGTTAGTTCATTAATGTAAAGGCTAATTCATTATGGATGTTTAACGAATTAGCCAGTTCATTTAATGTAAAGCCCATTGTTGGTGCAGTGTGCCAGTGGTTCATTAGTCTTTAGTTTATCATGTCTGTAATCAGTATATTTTTTGTTAAGTTTTAGTGAATTTGATGTTTAACAGTTTGGTTATAAGCGAGGTTAGCCAGTATGGAAGTTAGGGACTTCTTCGCCAAGCATGTTTGGCGAAGTTATCAAGGTCTATATAACCTAACTTCCGCTGTGGGTTTTGTAATTTTTTGGTCATAACTTTGTGCAGCTGTTTTGCTTATTGGATAAGAGCTCTGATTAAGTGTTTGGTTTACGCATTTGTTCTTGTTACGTGTTTGTTTTTTACCTCGTTAATACACTCTTAATATTATACTTAGGGGATTACACACCATCCGTGTACGAGATACTCTTGTGTAGATCTGGCTGGGATCCTACAATTCGTATCAGTGCATTTGCTCTTGATTGTGTGGTTTGGGATTATCACACGAGTGTTAAAAACCTTTACGTATGAGTTTTAGCGGATTGTTTCACGTAAAAAACGACCGTACAATCCATACTTATACCCTACTTTCATTTATGGCCACTTTACCACCTTCGACCATTCCATAATCATAAAAAACTGTGCTCGAAATCAGATCCAAAAAATTCCAGATTCAACTAGCGAAGTTGCCGTCCTTGAATATTAGGGTTTTGGTGAAAATATAACCTGCGAAGTTATTAGGCGAACTTTTTATTTGTCGAAGTTGTTATTTGGCGAAGTTGTGAGATAGCGAAGTAAAAAGACTTGACATTAATTAACTTCACCCTAAGCAAAGTTAATTTTGAGGCGAAGTTAAATTTGCTTCGCCCTACACTGTTCACAGAACAAAGTTGGATGAATTTTAGTTCTCGTTCATTTAAACATGACTTCGATAAACATCTCTAATCTGGTATGGATGAAGGTTTAGGCGAGTTCAGTGACTTAGGCTCCTAAGTTACTTAAAGGTAATGACTTTGTTTCTTGGAAAGACATATTTGAGAAATATGTGAAGTACCAAGATGCAAAGATGTGGGTATGTATTCAGGATGGTTATATTCCTCCAACCACAGATTTGAAGGTCGTGAGAAACTAAAGAAGCATAATAAAATGGAGGAAGATGAGAAGAAAATGTATGAAGCTGAAAGTAAAGCCCTAGCAGCTATAACTATGGCGCTGCCTCAAAATATCTTACACACATTCAGAAAGTATAAATCTGCTCCAGAGTTATGGGAAGCATTAGAAAATCGTTTTGAAGGAAATGTGGTCATTCGAAACTCAAAGACAAAGTTGCTGAAAACTCAATTCTCTGTATTCAAGCACTTTCAAAATAATCTCTTGATGAAATTATCACAAGGTACGACCATTTAATGACCGAGTTGGCCAGCTACTCCATTAAGTATACTAAGATTGACATAGTCGAAAAGCTTCTAGATGCTCTTCCACCAAAATGGGAGATGTATACTGTGTTGATGAAAGAAAACAAACAGTATGAAAACTTTGACCTAGTAACGGTAGTCAACAAGTCATGTACCTATGTGCTAAATATGATAAGAAAGGAGACATTTACTGATCAGGTTCAGGATCCGGGAATGTATGGTGCAAAGGCTTCGCCAAATTCAAGTTCTAAAGTAGGATCAAATGCCTACTACTCTAATGTAGAAACTAATTCAACTCAAGATGGTCAAGTGATATAGAACATGGATGGACTTATGCTTTGTCGCTAGTTGTAGCTCTTCTTGAAACCCTCAATCTGCTACTGGCAGCTCTAATACAAATTATTCAGGTATGAATTATTCAAGAATGCCTATGAGTGTGAATTTGCTGAACAACAATTTGCCCTCTATGCATCTTTCATTGCCTCATATAAGAACTACATAAAGGGGAAGATATTATACCTAATCACTTTAGATGAGGACTACGATCAAATTGATGCTGATGATATGGAAGAGATGGATCTTCAATGGAAGATGGCCATGATCGTGAGGGGGGTGAAAAGGTTCATGAAGAAGATAGGAAGAAAGTTTGCGGGGGAGAAACCGGGATTCGACAAGTCCAAAGTACGATGTTACAATCGCCAACAAAATGGACACTTTGCAAGAGAATATACTAATGAAAGGGTTGAAAGCGTCAGAACAGGTCAACTACTCAAAATGGAAATGGAGCTTAGATGAAGGCTATGGTTTCTCAACATGAAGGTGGATATAAGTGGAACATTCAGGTAGAAGAGGTCAGTGAACAAGCGAAATTGGTGAACATTATGTCAGGAAGAAATGAAAAAGACGCAGTGGAGGACCAAGCCTACATTGCTGAGATGAACGATCAACTCTCAATGGTATGTTCTGAACCCCAATGTGAACAATGCGATAAATTGTCTGAACAATTAATTGCTTTAACTGATGAGAATTTATGTTTGGAAAAAGAATTAAAATGTTTAAAAGAATAACACCACTACTCTAATCAAAAGGAAAAAAGTTTCTCGGTTAAAATAAAAGCTAGTGAAAAAGACATTAGAAGCCTGAAGGCCACATTAGCTGAGAAAATAAAAGTATTTGTTTGAGTTATGAAGTTGTGGATGAAAAGACCAAACTTATGGCTGAAAAGGAAAAACAGATAGCTGATTATCAAGTGAAAGTGTTGAACGTTCCCCGATTGATAATGGGGGAATTGGATTCTCTGACATTCCACTACCTTATAATAACAACTATACTTATAATCCAAATAATCAGCCAACTTTTTGCGCTCAGACTGATCAAACCATACCGGGTTCTATAAGCATGGACATAGAACCCGATAAGGTTCAGATAAGCAAAACCTCTGTTAATCGTGTCAACTTTGAAGAGGCAGACAAGACATTTAACGAACCGGTTCAGACAAATTTCTCTATTTCCGATCAAGAGTCCTAGTCTAGTAGTATGTCTGTGAACACTAATAAAGTTGATGGTGAAGTTATTTTACTGCAAAGGGGGTTGAATGTCACCTATGGTGAAAATAAATTTTCTTTAAACCCATTCATTCCCCTCTATGATAAACTAAATGTCAGTAAACCAACCTCATCTTTTGAAGCTACTCCTGAAAAGGGTGTTCGGATAAACACAGGAATGTTGAATAAGATTTGCTTTAGATGTCATAACAAGGGACACGTTGCTAGTACATGTCCCTTGAGAAGAGAGAAAACTAAGAGTATGAGACCAAACAAGACTGAGAATAAAACGAAACCTAAAATTGGTGTTCGAACTAGAGTCAAATCCACTAACACCAAACCTTGGATTAATCCAAAATTTCAAAGAAATCAACCTCGTTTTTTCCCTGTTAACCATAAAACCCGAAACTTTGAATCATAGAAAGTTTTAATACTAGAAATTCAGGGCTTTTTGGTTGGTCTCATAATCGTTTCTCAAGAAATCCTCCTTTCAGACCAAATGGCAGGTTTCCCCAAAGGAACATTAGACAACCAGCTGGTTGGATGTCGTTTAACATGTTTAAACACCCCAAAACCAGAAGGTCTTGGGTCCCCCGCTTTTAATTCTTTTCTTTAAATGTGTAGGAACAGTTTGAAAGGACTGTGAACAACATGTGGGTTGTCGACAGTGGCTGTTCCTGGCACATGACAGGTAACAAGAGATTGTTACTTTACTGGAAGGCTGTACAAGGAGGTAGAGTAAGTTTTGTTGGAGAAAGTGGAGGAAGGATACACCGTGCACTTTTCAAAGAACGAAGCCTTAATGCTTTATCTTGGTTTCAAGATTGTAGAAAGTTGGTTTGTCATGAAAGCTCCAAGTAAGAAGAATACCTATGTGATGGACATGAGGTCCACCAAGATAGCAAGAGAAGAATCATGTCTTTTGTTCAAAGCAACAAAATCTGAATATGACTTGTGGCACCAAAGAATGGGACACATCCATCTATGTAAAATGAATTACTTTGTCAAGAAGGATGGGTACTGGGGGTTCCATGGAAGAATTTCAACTTTGAAGATAAATGTTAGTCATGCAAGAAAGGTAAACAACACAAGAATCCACATCATTCCAAGCTGATTAATTCGATTGTCACATCTCTAGATCTGCTCCACATGGATCTCTTTGGTCCCATAAATATTAGAAGTTTGGGTGGGACGTGTTTTTTTGTGACATTCGTGACAAAACGAGGTATTACGTAACAAGTAAACGATAAATCGGTTAATTCGTAGTGCTTAAACGAGTAACCGACCGATACTAATTATGACCCGTATATATACTGAGGGGTCATATACGAGTTATATATATATTATAGAGGCTAACATATTGATATTTAGGCCCCAGTACGTTTAAAACTCTTTAAACGAAAAAGGTTTCGTTTATCGATACGCTATAAGCTTAAACGCAATCGTTAATATCAAAACGAGCATTGTAGCATCCGTTAAGCCGAAAAAGATTTATAAAACACATATATGACATGTTCTAAGCAATCCGTGAAAATATTTTGGAATTTTACAACGAGTCAGTACGTTTTTCTTATTTTACAAAAAGAAGCTGAAAAACACTCGTTTTCGTGTTGGTTTTCGCACTCGAACTAGTTTTCTTATGAAAAACCGGACCCGAATTAAATTTTGAAACGACTTTTACGCGTGGCACGAAAACCAAGGCACCATTGGGCCAAAAGGAGGCCCAATGGGCCCTTATTAGTTGCGGCCGCAAGAAGGAGGGATGGACCCCCCTTTGTATAGCTTGTTAAATAAGCTAGGCCCTAAAAATATAAGTTATTCCAAATACATCCTAGAAACCTCTCAGTTGTGTTCTTTAAGTTTCAGCCAAACTTTTGAGGTAAACCCTCTAATTTTCATTGATTTCATACTTAATTAACATAGTTCTTGATTAGTTTTAAACATGTTTAACCATCCAAAAACCATAAAAATCAAGTAAAACCATGTTTTGATGTTAAACATGTTTACAAACCAGGAACATATACTTTTTTGGTCAAAAACGCGGATTAGAACATGAATACAACGTTTTTACGGTTTGAAAGTTCGGTTTGAACCCAAATCCGAAACCCTAATTATCAAGGCTGTCACATGGATTATTTATGCTTGGTTTGATGTTATATGATATGTAGATACACTGAGTTTGCAACCCGAGACCCGAAAAGTTGTTTAAGCTAGCAAAACTCATCAAAAACCGACAAGGTAAACCTGTAACACTCGTTTAAGGGCTGTTTAGTATTAGGTTGTGACGTGATTATTCTTAGCTTGTGAAAATTTCAGGAACATTAGGAATAATTTAAATGAGTCCCTGTTAAAATTTGGTAATTTTTCGATAAACGGAGAATATTTGGTGAATTTATTTCCGTCTATGAGCGTTTATTTGGGAAAAATAGCTAAACATATTGAAAAATTATTAAACTTGGTTTTGGAGATTAATATATGATGGTAAGATCACTGGTAAAGTTTGGGGATCATTGTAAATGCCTAAGTATGGTTTGTGCAACTATGATTTAACCGAATCTTAATAGCCGAAAAACGCAAAAAAAGGCATTTTGTCAAAAAAGTTAAGTTCTGGAGATTTTGAAGGGGCTATGTAATAACATTGGGGCCATTTGTAAAAATTATCGGATTTTTCGGAGGTCGTTTGATATAAACGGGCCATTTATTACACGATTATAACCTATTATATGAATTTTTATAAATAAATAATTAATCATAAAATTTCTGAAAATATTTTTAAAAAATTCTCCATATTTTAATGTATTTTTAAACAAATTTACATAATTTATATATAAGTACATATTTAGTTATGATTAATCAAAGATTTTAATTATAATTGTTTTAACGAAACCGGCAGTTTTGTGTTTAACGGACTGACTGGTATGTCAAAATGTCAAAAGTGGTCAAATGTCATAATTTTGAATGAAATTGATAAAAACGAACTTTTTACGAGAATTCCGGACAATTCGGGTGGATTGTACGTGTTTTGTATAATCAAACCCGTGTGAAAACGGAAACGAACCCTGCGATCAAACCAGATACCGAAACCATAAAATTCTTTCATAAATCAAATCATTTTATCAATCAATATATTTACTTAAGTTTTTATGATCTTACCTATTCCTGAAACGCGTAAACGATCAACTTGGCTAGGCTCGGGAAACGGTGAAACTGAGCCAAATCTAGTTTTAATCATATCATAGTATACAACGTCACAATCTAAGACTATGGTCATGTTCTGGGCCTAACAGCTATAACCAAACTAGTTATACAGCCCGATTTGGTTTAAACACTGTACTAGTATTAACAGTACGATACCGTTTATAGGAATCAGGCTATAAGCGAGGCACCTGACCTATTGATACATAATTTATGTGCGAACTACGATAAGGTGAGTTTCACGACCCCCCACTTTCTAAACTGTGTTACGAACTTTTGGGGTGGAAAGCATGTTTACATATACTTATATACTTGAAAACACGTGATGATGTGGATTATCTAAGTACTAACACTTGAAAGTCCCCACAAACACAAGTGATTAACTTTGTGCCGGTGACGTGTGGATAGTACTATCGGTTTGACAAACCCAACTGACAGAGCCGGTGGGGTATGCCGGAACATGTTAACCCAGTTGCACATTGTCATTTAAACTTGTTACATACTGCTATATGGTGTTAGACATAGTACATACTTGGAGCAAAGTGGCTGTTAAATGCGAAAGGGAGTGCATGGGCAGGGGTTGCCATGTGTTTTAGCTCGTTTCGGTTTCACTTGTGGCTTAGTATAATACATCCTACACATACATGTATACATACACACTGTAAACTTTACGAACTCGTATACTGATTTCGTTGATACTCGTGAAACTTGAAACTCACCAACTAGACGTAGTTGACCCGTTTTAACATGCTTTTCAGGTAAAGTAAAGGTGGAATGATTTGCTTACGTTCTTGGTGTTAGGAATGAAGTTGAATAGCTGTGAATAGACGCAGATATATATAATATTGAATAAGAAGCTCGTAAACCGGTTATATGATTCTCATCTAGTTTGTAAACATAGTACCTACCAATGTAATATGATGTAAATTAGTTGTTGAATTTCTTTATAAACAATGTGGTTGATACCAGTGTTATCTGTTACAATCCCGTATTACTCTTCCGCAACTACCTAGTCGGGGTGTGACATTTTTCTTAGTAATGACCGATGATTACTCACAATACTCGTGGGTTTATTTTCTGAAAACTAAGGATGAGACAGTGTATTTGGTGATTAACTTGATTACCAAGGTGGAGAACATCATTGGAGGAAAAGTCAAATTCATAAGAAGCGATAACGGGACGGAGTTTAAGAATTATCAAATGGAGATGTTTTGTCTGCAGAAAGGGATAGAGCATCAGTTCAGTGCACCATACACTCCACAACAAAATGGAGTAGCCGAGAGAAAGAATAGGACTCTAATCAAAGGGACCAGGACTATGCTGGCATATGCTAAGCTTCCAGTGGTATTATGGGCTAAGGTGGTCGCTACAGCAAGCTATATCCTTAATTGTGTTTTGATTGTTAAAAGATTAAACAAAACTTGTTATGAATTAATTCATGGTCGAAAGCCTAATCTGTCTGGTCTCGAACCTTTTGGTTCCCCTTGTTCGACATTAAAGACTAATTCAAATTTTGGTAAGAAATCCGCGAAGGTATTCTCGTTGGTTATGTGGTTGGTTCTCAAATAGAAGAGTCTTTAATCTATCGAGCAACCAGCTTGAGGTGGTGTGTAACACTGACATTACCAGTTACAAGTCTCCAAAGCCTAGCCTGGGACTAAATGAGGTTTTTCATTATGACAAACTGTTTAAGTCTTTTAATCTGCCTTTCTATTAATCTACATATATGGAAGAAAGGATGGCCACACAAATGTTAATTGACAAAGAAGAGAGCTTCACGAATAACTCAAAGGCTGAAGATAAAAGCAAAATTGTAAATAGTACTAAAGAAAGGCTTACTGTCCCAGATGTAGAAGAGTTCATAAATACGTTTCATAAATGTCACACCCTCAAAATCCACTAACGGAGTTTTACCATCAGAGGGTGCGAACTAACAGGATCGGATTCATTAGTTATAATCAAACCATAAAACGAAGTTTTCAAACCACAAAACGTTTACGAGTAATTAATGCGGAAGCGTAAAAACCAAAAAACAAATGTTGCGTCACGCAGGACGACTTAAAACCCAATGATAACAGTTTAAAATAGTTTGCATAAACAAAAGCGTTTTCAAGCAATGCATGATCCTATACCACGCGCCCGCCTCGGCTACCTGAGAATAACATACTAAAAGTGTCAACACGAGGTTGGTGAGTTCACAAGTTTATTTAAAATAAAGCATTTAGCGTTTTGCGTTCAGCGTTCTGCGTTTAGCGTTTAGCGTTTACTAGATAGTGTTAAATCAATTATATATCGATAGGTAGCTAGCCTATACAACAAGTATTACTAAGTGTTCGACACCGAAGCTGACTGTTTATCAAGTGCCTTGCCACCAGGTCATCCAGACCATGGTAATGTGTTAGCCAAAATTACACCCACTCGACCTCCAGTCGAGTTTAGCGTTGGGTGGGGTTTGTCAAACCCAGTAGTACTACTCAACAGTGACTCGCTATTTTCCAATACTAAACGGTTCGATGTGTAGGACTTCAATTGTTTTGTTTGCCACTTAGCCTTTACAAGTGATATATAATTTACTAACAAAATCTAAAAGCGTTTTCGGAGTATGTTATCTCCCCCAAGTGAAAAGCGTTTAAAAAGTTTAAAAGGGGAAAGTGAAACTCACTGTTTGCGAAGAATTCCCAAAAACAAGTCACCCAAGTGATGCGCGTCGCAGAAAACTCTCACTAGCGTTCTATAACAACAAGGAGATTTTCTAAGAGTCGGAACTATTATCGAGTCTCTAGACTCGGCACATAATACCTATGCACAAAATACGTTTCGTGTTCGTTTGTGAATCGTGTGTGACTTAACAAGCATATTTGTGATACGTTACATGCTGTGAACAGTTATCTACGTGTCAAGTATTAATAGTGTACATATCTAGCAAATATTCCCCGCAAGGGCAATTTGGTCAACACATAACAATTATCTAGTAACAAGCACGTTTCATGTATTCTCAAAAATTCAGCAGCTAGTTTTTTCAAAATAGAATTCTACTCGAAGATTACTCTATTCAACAGATCATAGCATCTCAATTAATTCACCAAAAATCGTCACAAAAGCATACATGAATTAGGTTTCCAGAACATATTTTATTATATTTTTATTCCACATAGATTCCTCACAATGATCAAGACATTGCAGCAAACTCATAACAGTCAAATTCATGCGCAACAGAATGTTATTTGAAATTCCCGTTAAATGCAAAATCTAATCAATGCAAGACTAATTGGGTTAGGTTTTTAACTCAACAAATTAACTTCCAGAAGTGGAATCAACCCATTTGGTCTTGTAGTTCATGAGATATAATATTTACAAAACAACCTAACAGCAGGTCTCACAATTCAGATTTGCACAACGATTTTGTAAAATAATAAAAGTTAACTTTTACTCGACCAAAAATTACAAACTTGGACTTTATAGAGACTAGACTCAACATAGCACCTTTTAGTGTTAATAACCTCGACCAATTTTCAAATTAACATTTAGTTACAGTTGTCTAATCATAACTTACAATCTGTCCAGTTCCAGTTTTGACCTTTAATCACATTTAAATCATTTGACTAACCAAAACACCTCCAAATTAGGCGTGGTTGGACTTTCTGAAAACTAGACTCAGAGTACTACCTTGTAGACTTATAATTAGCTCAGTTTGCTTTTATATTCAACAAGTTACACATCGTTCAAGTTTAACAATCACTGCTGTCAAAACTCGGCAAGCATAAACAATCATCTAACATGCATCCTATGCATACGACATAACTCCAAACATGTAAAGAACGTAATTAATCACCAAAATCAGTAATAACCCTCTAGGGTTTACAAACAATCAATGATTCATCAATCTTTCACCGTTCAAAATCACATATGACTATCAATATCAAACACTAACACATAATCAATCATCCTCTAGCCAATATCAATCATAAAACACTTAATACATGATATTCAATAGTTAGGGTTTCATATTTTATACCTTAAAATGCAGGAATAGCCAAGAGACACGTGAGAGGTGCTTAGAAACGAGTGTAGGATGCTTCAATTGTGAAAAACAAGATCAAAAAGAGGTGATATGGTGGTGTGTGTGGGCTGCCGATCGCAAGGGAGAAGGGGGGGGGGGGGCTGCCGTCGGTTTTGAGAGAGAGAGGGAGGGTTAGGGTTTTGATTAATATTATTATTTATAATAACATGTTACATCTAGGTCCCTCAACTTCTAATGTTACTTTTCTAGCTTAATTAACTTAGTTGTTGTTTCTTGTTTAGCATCACACATAATATAATCAAGTAACACATATGTCTAACACATAATTATCACATAATTATTGTTTTGACGTTTTTCGTTTATTCACCAATGGTTAGCGTCAACTCGTTTGCGTTTCGGTGCAATTCCCGATAGACTACACATGTAGTAGTTGTCAAGCGTTATTTAAAACCTTAGTTTAAATGTAATGAGGTGTGCATTAAAGTTCCCGTGATCTTAAGTTTGAATTGACGGAGTTTGATTTAACGGAGTTAACCTGAAATTGACGAGTGTCACATCATTCCCATGTTAAAGAATTTTCGTCCCGAAAATTCGAGTCAAGTCGTGATGAGTGTCTGAAAAAGTAAGAAAATTTTTCAGTTTGTCATAATAAACAACATAATTCTATTGAACTCACTCCTAATCTGGGCGAAGACTTGGTAGTTGCTCCGGTCCAAACAACAAGAATTCTCAAGGATCACCCTCTGGAGAATGTGATCGGAAATCCTTCTGATGGAGTGCGAACTTGAAGGAACTTAGAACAGAGAACATGT
>NW_027503289.1:0-29974 GCF_021521415.1 Bidens hawaiensis
TCTGGGGTAACATAGTTCCCAGCATGATTATATTGTTAATAAATGATTATTAAAATGATTTGTCAGTGTTTATTTAAATTAGTGAAACTCACCAACTATTCGTAGTTGACCCGTTTTCTTTACATGTTTTCTAGGTATGCCCAAGTTGGAATGATTGATATGTGCTTAACTATCTGTGCTACCTGTTGGAAGCTTGCTGCTCTAAGTTTTGTAATGATATATTGGACCATTCATTATTACTGCAAAGATCGGTCCGGTAGCTTACCGACTAGAACTGCCTGAGGAACTAAGTGCAGTTCATAACGTGTTTCATGTGTCGAATTTGAAAAGATGTCTGGCGGATGAGACATCGGTGTTACCCTTAGAGGGTGTTCAAATAAGTGATAGGCTCAACTTCGTAGAGGAGCCCATCGAAATAGTGGACGGTAAGATCAAGCAACTTAGACACAATAAGATCTCGTTGGTCAAAGTTAGATGGAATTCGCAACGAGGCCCAGAATTTACTTGGGAACGAAAGGATGAATTTCGGAAGAAATACCCCCACCTATTTCCTCAAAAGGAAGTAGTTGACGCATAAAATTTCGAGGACGAAATTTTTATAACGGGGGGAGAATGTAACGATTCCGGCAAATTCAGGTATACCCTAGCCGGTATATACTATTTACGTGTCATTTAAATATTGATTATATGAGTTATAGTACGTATATACGAGTATATATGATTCATAGTACGAATCATACTCGATTATATAGTGAATCGTATTGGAATTACAATTAACCAATGAACGATTATTGAAACCCGAACGAATCGGGAATTACATTATAGACGAAGTATATAATGTTTAGTGATATTTATGAAGTATTAATGCTTCGGGATAAGTAAATTATAGCACAGAAAAAGGATTTCGATTTAATGGTACGTCGGTACGCTAAACGAAACCTTTAACACCAAACCAAGCAAGAGACGATCAATCAAGCCGAAAAAGATGCGTAATTATTAATAATATGATGTTTTAATGTCATGGGTTAAGTTTTTAAAGTTTTTAAATCAGTTTTATATAAATTTTATGTTAACCCGAAAAACAACCATTTTAGGCCCGTTTTAAGCCGAATTACGAGTTTAAACGAGAAACGAACTGAACCAGATTATCCACAACATTATCCGGATTGTGTAATCCAAATATGTGGCTATGGTTTGAGATGTGGGCCCACCCCCCCCCCCACACCACCATATGGCCGGCCACCCTCCTCCCATTACACTTTCATTTTTCTTTTTTTTCACATCCATTCTCCCAAAATCCTCTCTAACTCTTCATCCTCCATCCAAAACCCAAGCTTTTAAGCAAAATCCTAAGGTAAAAACTTGATTCTAATGGTTGATTCTTGGTTTTGATTCTATAATATGGAGAAAAGGAGGTTTCATGTGAAAAATGGGTGAAAACCCGAGATGAAACCGATTCTCGTGTGATCAAAGGATGTATACAATTTATACAAAGGATTTTGATCCAAGTAATTAGTTAAAAGAGTTTAGAATGAAATTTTACGGTTAAAATCTTGTGAAAATGAGTTTTCATGTGAAAGACGGGTGAAAACCCGAGATGAAAACGACTCTTGCATGATCAAGAGATGTATACATGTTATACAAGGGATCTTGGTCCAAGAAAGGAGTAAAAAGAGTCGAGAACGGATTTTTACGGTCAAAATCGTTGGTTTGATGTTTTAACCGACACTAGGAAAGAAATGGCTTGATTGTGGGTATAACTTGCTTGGTGTGGTGTTGATGTGCTTGTAAGTGTTGTATCTAGCGGCTAGCAAAGGCTAGAAACCGAGATCCTTGCGATCTAAAGCTAGAAAACACAAAATAGTTCGGTTTTCGTGTGTATATGAATTATGGACAGATTGTTGTGTGCATAGAGTTGGGTCACGAAATTTCACAGAGATGATCTACACATGAAAATAAGAGATCTGTGAATTTTTTGTAATTTTTGGATAAAAGATGAATATTTGGTGAATTTAATGCTCGGTTTTGGCCAAAAATAGTGAAAAATAGCAAAACATGATGAAAAATTCCGAAAACTTTAAGATAAGCTTTTTATAACATATAAAAGTCACCCACAAAATTTGAGCTCAGTTGGAAAAGTCTAAGTAGGATTTTCGGTTGAAACGAGTTCTAGGGCTTTCTAGCTCGGTTTTGGGTGAAAATGGCTTGAAAAATAAGTTTTAAATTCTGGAAAAATTCCAGGAAGTTATGAGGGTGATAGAGATCATCCCAGAAAAATTTTGGATTTTTCTAAAGTGTTTTGGTATTTTTGACATATTTAGTGTTTTAATAAGATTTAAAAATAGATAAATAAATGTAAATATAGGAAAATAAATCTAGAAAAATTCCAGGAAGTTATGAGGATGATAGAGATCATCCCAGAAAAATTTGGGATTTTTCTAAAGTGTTTTGGTATTTTTGATATATTTAGTGTTTTAATAAGATTTAAAAATAGATAAATAAATGTAAATATAGGAAAATAAATCTGGAAAAATTCCAGGAAGTTATGAGGATGACAGAGATCATCCCAGAAAAATTTGGGATTTTTCTAAAGTGTTTTGGTATTTTTGACATATTTAGTGTTTTAATAAGATTTAAAAATAGATAAATAAATGTAAATATAAGAAAATAAATCTGGAAAAATTTTGTAAAATTTTCTTTCTGTCAAAATAAGTTTTGTGCAAAATTTCAAGACCCGAGACTAATCGGGTAATTATTTGTGCTAAAAAGAACATAAAAACAAGTTTTTAAAGCTTAAAACGTGTAAACCGGCAAAGTTCGCATAAGAGAGCTGACTGGTACACGAAAACTTTAAAAATGGACTATTTTCATAAATCTAAGTAAATTAAGTAAAAATAAATCATCCGAAAATAATTCGGATGATTTGGGTAATTTTACCCGATTTTACCGTTTCCGGCACCGAAATACCGGAAACGGGCCCCACGGCCAAACGGGGTGTCAAACCGAGCTATAATTTCATCACCTTAACTAAATTGACTGTCAAACTCTAAGCAATGTCACAATCTGAGTCCTTAGAGGTGTCACGGGGTTAACATTGTCCCCGAATCGAGTACAGTACTGGGTTAACAATGTTCCCAGATGTACCGATTGATACGTATTTAAGTTATGGGAATTATATAGTAACGACTAGATATTATATTACAGATCCAGGCACGTAGCTGTTCCTTATATTACTCACCGACTCACAAAAAGGTGAGTTTTCACGAGCCCCTTTTAATGAATTGTTTTAATTATATTTTCCCGGGGCGGAAAACATGTCTTATTTAAAGTATTTAAGTACATACCGATCGTATGGAAATACTTGTACATTTATATATATATGATCTGATGCACAGAATATATAAAATGTTTATCATGTGTTATTGTTCTGGGGTAACATAGTTCCCAGGGGTTATTATTGTTCTGGGGTAACATAGTTCCCAGGGGTTGTTATTGTTCTGGGGTAACATAGTTCCCAGGGGTTGTTATTGTTCTGGGGGTAACATAGTTCCCAGGGATTCTTATTGTTCTGGGATAACATAGTTCCCAGGGGTTATTATTGTTCTGGGGTAACATAGTTCTCAGGGATTGTTATTGTTCTGGGGGTAACATAGTTCCCAGGGATATTTATTGTTCTGGGGTAACATAGTTCCCAGGAGTTATTATTGTTCTGGGGTAACATAGTTCCCAGGAAGTTAAATGAAATGTTCTGGGGTAACATAGTTCCCAGCATGATTATATTGTTAATAAATGATTATTAAAATGATTTGTCAGTGTTTATTTAAATTAGTGAAACTCACCAACTATTCGTAGTTGACCCGTTTTCTTTACATGTTTTCTAGGTATGCCCAAGTTGGAATGATTGATATGTGCTTAACTATCTGTGCTACCTGTTGGAAGCTTGCTGCTCTAAGTTTTGTAATGATATATTGGACCATTCATTATTACTGCAAAGATCGGTCCGGTAGCTTACCGACTAGAACTGCCTGAGGAACTAAGTGCAGTTCATAACGTGTTTCATGTGTCGAATTTGAAAAGATGTCTGGCGGATGAGACATCGGTGTTACCCTTAGAGGGTGTTCAAATAAGTGATAGGCTCAACTTCGTAGAGGAGCCCATCGAAATAGTGGACGGTAAGATCAAGCAACTTAGACACAATAAGATCTCGTTGGTCAAAGTTAGATGGAATTCGCAACGAGGCCCAGAATTTACTTGGGAACGAAAGGATGAATTTCGGAAGAAATACCCCCTCCTATTTCCTCAAAAGGAAGTAGTTGACGCATAAAATTTCGAGGACGAAATTTTTATAACGGGGGGAGAATGTAACGATTCCGGCAAATTCAGGTATACCCTAGCCGGTATATACTATTTACGTGTCATTTAAATATTGATTATATGAGTTATAGTACGTATATACGAGTATATATGATTCATAGTACGAATCATACTCGATTATATAGTGAATCGTATTGGAATTACAATTAACCAATGAACGATTATTGAAACCCGAACGAATCGGGAATTACATTATAGACGAAGTATATAATGTTTAGTGATATTTATGAAGTATTAATGCTTCGGGATAAGTAAATTATAGCACAGAAAAAGGATTTCGATTTAATGGTACGTCGGTACGCTAAACGAAACCTTTAACACCAAACCAAGCAAGAGACGATCAATCAAGCCGAAAAAGATGCGTAATTATTAATAATATGATGTTTTAATGTCATGGGTTAAGTTTTTAAAGTTTTTAAATCAGTTTTATATAAATTTTATGTTAACCCGAAAAACAACCATTTTAGGCCCGTTTTAAGCCGAATTACGAGTTTAAACGAGAAACGAACTGAACCAGATTATCCACAACATTATCCGGATTGTGTAATCCAAATATGTGGCTATGGTTTGAGATGTGGGCCCACCCCCCCCCCCCCCCACACCACCATATGGCCGGCCACCCTCCTCCCATTACACTTTCATTTTTCTTTTTTTTCACATCCATTCTCCCAAAATCCTCTCTAACTCTTCATCCTCCATCCAAAACCCAAGCTTTTAAGCAAAATCCTAAGGTAAAAACTTGATTCTAATGGTTGATTCTTGGTTTTGATTCTATAATATGGAGGAAAAGGAGGTTTCATGTGAAAAATGGGTGAAAACCCGAGATGAAACCGATTCTCGTGTGATCAAAGGATGTATACAAGTTATACAAAGGATTTTGATCCAAGTAATTAGTTAAAAGAGTTTAGAATGAAATTTTACGGTTAAAATCTTGTGAAAATGAGTTTTCATGTGAAAGACGGGTGAAAACCCGAGATGAAAACGACTCTTGCATGATCAAGAGATGTATACATGTTATACAAGGGATCTTGGTCCAAGAAAGGAGTAAAAAGAGTCGAGAACGGATTTTTACGGTCAAAATCGTTGTTTTGATGTTTTAACCGACACTAGGAAAGAAATGGCTTGATTGTGGGTATAACTTGCTTGGTGTGGTGTTGATGTGCTTGTAAGTGTTGTATCTAGCGGCTAGCAAAGGCTAGAAACCGAGATCCTTGCGATCTAAAGCTAGAAAACACAAAATAGTTCGGTTTTCGTGTGTATATGAATTATGGACAGATTGTTGTGTGCTTAGAGTTGGGTCACGAAATTTCACAGAGATGATCTACACATGAAAATAAGAGATCTGTGAATTTTTGGTAATTTTTGGATAAAAGATGAATATTTGGTGAATTTAATGCTCGGTTTTGGCCAAAAATAGTGAAAAATAGCAAAACATGATGAAAAATTCCGGAAAATTTAAGATAAGCTTTTTATAACATATAAAAGTCACCCACAAAATTTGAGCTCAGTTGGAAAAGTCTAAGTAGGCTTTTCGGTGAAACGAGTTCTAGGGCTTTCTAGCTCGGTTTTGGGTGAAAATGGCTTGAAAAATAAGTTTTAAATTCTGGAAAAATTCCAGGAAGTTATGAGGGTGATAGAGATCATCCCAGAAAAATTTTGGATTTTTCTAAAGTGTTTTGGTATTTTTGACATATTTAGTGTTTTAATAAGATTTAAAAATAGATAAATAAATGTAATATAGGAAAATAAATCTGGAAAAATTCCAGGAAGTTATGAGGATGATAGAGATCATCCCAGAAAAATTTGGGATTTTTCTAAAGTGTTTTGGAATTTTTGATATATTTAGTGTTTTAATAATATTTAAAAATAGATAAATAAATGTAAATATAGGAAAATAAATCTGGAAAAATTCCAGGAAGTTATGAGGATGACAAAGATCATCCCAGAAAAATTTGGGATTTTTCTAAAGTGTTTTGGTATTTTTGACATATTTAGTGTTTTAATAAGATTTAAAAATAGATAAATAAATGTAAATATAAGAAAATAAATCTGGAAAAATTTTGTAAAATTTTCTTTCTGTCAAAATAAGTTTTGTGCAAAATTTCAAGACCCGAGACTAATCGGGTAATTATTTGTGCTAAAAAGAACATAAAAACAAGTTTTTAAAGCTTAAAACGTGTAAACCGGCAAAGTTCGCATAAGCGAGCTGACTGGTACACGAAAACTTTAAAAATGGACTATTTTCATAAATCTAAGTAAATTAAGTAAAAATAAATCATCCGAAAATAATTCGGATGATTTGGGTAATTTTACCCGATTTTACCGTTTCCGGCACCGAAATACCGGAAACGGGCCCCACGGCCAAACGGGGTGTCAAACCGAGCTATAATTTCATCACCTTAACTAAATTGACTGTCAAACTCTAAGCAATGTCACAATCTGAGTCCTTAGAGGTGTCACGGGGTTAACATTGTCCCCGAATCGAGTACAGTACTGGATTAACAATGTTCCCAGATGTACCGATTGATACGTATTTAAGTTATGGGAATTATATAGTAACGACTAGATATTATATTACAGATCCAGGCACGTAGCTGTTCCTTATATTACTCACCGACTCACAAAAAGGTGAGTTTTCACGAGCCCCTTTTAATGAATTGTTTTAATTATATTTTCCCGGGGCGGAAAACATGTCTTATTTAAAGTATTTAAGTACATACCGATCGTATGAAAATACTTGTACATTTATATATATATGATCTGATGCACAGAATATATAAAATGTTTATCATGTGTTATTATTCTGGGGTAACATAGTTCCCAGGGGTTATTATTGTTCTGGGGTAACATAGTTCCCAGGGGTTGTTATTGTTCTGGGGTAACATAGTTCCCAGGGGTTCTTATTGTTCTGGGGTAACATATTTCTCAGGGGTTATTATTGTTCTGGGGTAACATAGTTCCCAGGGGTTGTTATTGTTCTGGGGTAACATAGTTCCCAGGGATATTTATTGTTCTGGGGTAACATAGTTCCCAGGAGTTATTATTGTTCTGGGGTAACATAGTTCCCAGGAAGTTAAATGAAATGTTCTGGGGTAACATAGTTCCCAGCATGATTATATTGTTAATAAATGATTATTAAAATGATTTGTCAGTGTTTATTTAAATTAGTGAAACTCACCAACTATTCGTAGTTGACCCGTTTTCTTTACATGTTTTCTAGGTATGCCCAAGTTGGAATGATTGATATGTGCTTAACTATCTGTGCTACCTGTTGGAAGCTTGCTGCTCTAAGTTTTGTAATGAATTTATTAATGTCTTATCGGTAAAATATGTGTGTAACACCTAGACAGTAATGAAACTCGCAACAATGTAATATGTTATAAATTAATGTAGTGGTATTTTCTTTATAAGCAATGCTGTTGATATCAGATGTGTCTGTTGCATCCCGTGTACGTTTCCGCTGCGGTTACGGGGTGTTACAGTAACACCGCCTCATTATTTTTCTCTGAATTGAATGGAAATGCATGAACTATTGTTGACTCCGACCTCACGACATCGAAATTCATTCCAAGCTGCATAATATTATTACGTATTACAACACCCTATCAAAAATTTATAGGATGTGCAAGACATGATGGAGACATTGATATAAAACAAATAAAAAAAACTCACATGGAGATCCCGAAACATCAACAATCTCAACGCCTATCAAAAATTGAGAAAACAACATTATAAAATATACCGTTTAAGAAAGAAAAAAAAGGTTTTTGAACAGTTTAAAGAAACCGTTTATTATTTATCAAGTTCTCATTTGGTTTTGTTTAAGTTCAAAATTTTGGTTGTTGATTTCGTTTAATTTTTTTGGTTTTTATATTTAGATTTTTAGTTCCAATTCGGTTTCAGTTTATTTGGTTTTTTAGTTCAGTTTCAGTTTATTCAGTTTTTGGATTCGATTCAGTTATTTTTTCTATTTATTTTCTCGCTTCGATTTTAGTCTTTTCAGTTTTTGATTTTCCTTTGGTTTCGGTTAGATTTTTCGTTTCAGTACTTTCTTTTCCATTTATTCAGTTTTAAGTTTCAGCGTTTTAGCTTCATTTTAGTTCGCTTTCAGTTTATTCAATATATGACTTTGGTTCGGTTTTAATTTTTTTCTACGTTTGGGTTTCCCTTTTTATCTAGTTCTTTATTTCGGGTTTTTTGGTTTTGATTCGGTTCATAGCTTTTGGTTGCTGGTTTCGCCGAAGTGCGGTTTCGGATTTTTTGAATTTCGGATTCCGATTTTAGTTTCGTTTCGGTTTCAATTTTTTCGTTTTTTTTTAATTTTGGTTTCGTTTTATTTCGGTTTCGCTTAACATGGCTCGTTCATTCACATGCTCATGAACTCGCAGCTTCGCCAGAAGCTACGAAGGGGGGCCTCGGCCCGGGAAGGGGAGAGTGGCCGAGTGGTCAAAAGCGACAGACTGTAAATCTGTTGAAGTTTTTCTACGTAGGTTCGAATCCTGCCTCTCCCACTTGTTGTAGACTTCAGAGAAGAGAAAAGAGGCATTCGTCAGCGTAGGAAGGGCAACCGAGCGAAGCTCCTTTGGCCGTTCCGTGAAGTTCAATTGTATCGTATGTTAGTTAGAGAGGTTGGCAAACTACTACGATCTATAGATTCCCCATCCGTATCCAATCCCAACGAGAATAGAAGCGAGTAGCTTCCGGCTTGGCTTGTAGTCGTAGTCTTTTAGCTTATATAGTCGTCGGCCTTCCTACTTTTTATATTTGCTTCAGTTTGGTTTTGTAGAACAAAGGGTTAGAGTTCTTACCAATCTTTAATTGCTACGGAATGATGAAGGTTTCAAAATCGGGTCAAGTTGAAAACCCATATCATTACTTATGGCATTCAACGACTAATTTCCTCCTTTCCATGATAAGTCGTTGCATATGTACCGGATCCTAGCTGATGTATTTCCTCCTAACCATCATTCGTTATGGCCTAAACATTCAAGCAATAAAAATAAACAACTTTTCCACATTTTTAATAATAATACAAGTGAGCTGAACGTGCAAGGCTGCAATACCTTAGCAACAGCCTCCTCCCTGGCTTTAGTTTTTTCAATCTTAGAACTGCTTTTAGTTCCAGTATCTGAATTCAACTTCAAATCCTCGAGTGCATCCTAAAAATTGTAGAGGTTTAGACATACCCTGCAGTTTATAGTTTCAAGGAGAATATCTTGTAAAGCTGCAAAAAAAACATAATCAAAATTAAGAAAGGTAGCTACAAATTTTATAAAAACAACTAAACACTACATCCATTAAGTTAAAAAAATAGATAGGCCAGGTGCCATAATAGCACTTGTATGAAAATTAATACAAAACCATATTATCACTATATTTTTTAAATCATTTTTAAAGTTTGAAAACATTAAATATCACTTTTAATGTCTCAACTTTTCATTGTTCCGGTTTTCTAATCTAAACTATAAACCAAATCAATCCACGAATCTGAATGTCGTGTTCGGTTCATATGTTCATGCGTATGATATGATTCAGCTTCAGGTCGCATTCTAATCAAATTTTTGAATTCATAAGAAAATAATATACGAATAACATAATCTTTATGGCCCGCCTAGTTTTTAATTGATTAGATTTTTATCTAAACCATAAACCGAACCATACAGCGCATATGAATGCCTTGTTCGGTTTATGTGTATGATACAATTTATAGTTTTAGTTCGGGTCAAATTTTCAATATGTTAATGTTGGTTTACGTGACATTCGTCAAATTTCAGATCTCGAATTATATTCGTTCTTGTAAACTTTTAATACATAAACCCAACACAACATTTTGTTTCCTCATTTAATTATTATATAATATTATTACATACTTCGATCATCAATACTCGATGTTTTGTCATATTATAATGTGTTAAGAAAAACATAAGGGGTTTAAAATGATTTTCGCAAACTAGTTACAAGCTTTGGAAACTTTTAAACTTACATTAAACATTGATTAGAACTTGAGGGGCCAAAGGGAAAATATTTATACCCATCCATATAAATAAGATAAAACCCTAAACCTAACCAAACATTCCCAGCCGCCTCCATCCCCTTTGGCCGTTTTCCGGCGACGGCGAACCTCCGGCCACCACCTTCGACGCACCACCACCTCCGGCCACTCTCCTTTCCCTCCCCCTCGTAATTCTAGCGACCCCAAACACTTCCAGCCGAACACCCTTTCCCTCCTTGTCATTTCCGGCGAGCCCCCTTCCTCCGGCGAACTTCTTTTCCTTCCTCCGGCCGCGTTTCCTGCGAGCAGCTCCGCCTCCCCGTCTCCTTCTTTCCTCCACTCGGTGTCTCCGACAGCCGGAGCTGCGGTCCTCCCTCTACACGTTTTTCCGGTGACCGGAAAACCGGCCACCGGTGTACCGCAGCC
This sequence comes from Bidens hawaiensis, assembly GCF_021521415.1. Taxonomy (NCBI): domain Eukaryota; kingdom Viridiplantae; phylum Streptophyta; class Magnoliopsida; order Asterales; family Asteraceae; genus Bidens; species Bidens hawaiensis. Next base: position 10,793 of record NW_027503289.1, read on the forward strand.
TCTCTACCTCCCTCTCTCTCTCTATTCGGCTCACTCTCTCCGTCTATCTCTCATCTCCGGTAGATTTCGGCTCGTTCATTCCCGGTATCGAGCCACGACTCGTGAACACGAAAAAGGTATATAATTTGGGTGTTGGTGTTATTAAATTTCATATATCGAATTTCAGATTTAAATTTGTTAATAATCGTTTGGTTTATCGGTTTTATTCTTTGAAATGGGTTGGTTGAGTATGGAGTTGAGTTGATTTGGGTAAAAGACGAACAACCGGATAATGGATATAAATTCCTTATGGGTTTAAGTTAACAAACTTTATCATGGTTCGTTTTGGTTTGTACGTTAATTATTAAACTAGAGGTCTCGGGTTCGGGTCTCATCCTAGCCCGGTTTGTATTACTTTTATGCTTAACAAATTTAATATTACTATTAATACTAGTATCATTACGTAGAAATTATTATGTTTAACTTAGTATTACATTTATTTAATATTACTATTATTATTATTAATATTATTATTGTAATCATATTATCATTATTTATTAAAACTATATTTCTATCATTAATTATTAACAACAATATTCTTGTATTTATTTTTGTGAACTCGTTTAGAACTTGAACCGACATCGAGTACGGTATCATTATTTATTTTCAATATTATTTATTATTATTATTATTATTACCAACAACACTTTAAATTAATACAAAGGCTTTTATTATATAACTATTATTACTTGTATTATTAATAATAATTATTGTTGTTATTATCATCCTTATCTTATACATATCTATATATATATACATATAAATAAATATATATATATATATATATATATATATATATATATATATCTAATATACCTTTTTAGAATTATTATTATTACTATCATTATCATTAATAATATTATTATAAACTTTATTATCAATTCATTTTTAAAAAACCGAACTCTTGATTTAAACCCGTCTCGCTTCTATTTAATACTGGTTTAACTATTTAAAAGCCCAATAAGATAATATTATTTTATTGTAATTATAAATTAAGTACGAGTCACTAATCATTTATAAATTAACCGGTAACCCGACTAACAACCGAACCTCCTCGTTCAATGTTTCAATATAGTTTCATCATGGTTTCAAGTTCATTAATATATTACATTATTTATTTTTAGCTAAGGTGTTTATCATTTCAAGTCGGATTCGTTCGTTTTTTGTTCACAAGCGTTCTATATGTCCATCATTAATTAGTTCTCAATTCATCAATCGAGGTGAGTACTTTCATACCCTTTTTCCATCTTTCGTTTTGGGGTGACATTTCATACTTATCAAACCAAATGCTGTATACTTGAATCTTAAACCACAAACATTATTGTATACTTTACTTAGATAAATGCTCGATTTGATGTTCTATGCTTACATGCTTATATGCTTATGTGTTTACCGCTTTTGGAAGGTTGATTCATAAATCCGTGAACTATCTGGTATTCTCTTATAGCACGGTGGCGTTAATGTATTCTTATTAACGACCTCATGAAATCCGAATCTATTTATAGACGGTGTCGTTAATGTATTTTTATTAACGACCTCATATAAAAATCCTGAACCATCTGGTATTCTCTTATGGCAGGTATCGCTAATGTGTTAGTGATCTCATATTATCCATATTGTTGCTTTTATTTATCGTTTCGTATACAAGTTTTTGTGGCTTTTTATTACTATATACTTATATGCTCAAACTTATGAATTGCTCACCAACCTTTGTGTTGACAAACTTTAGTTTATGAAATGTTACAGGTTTGACTTTTGTTGACTCGAGGACTTGACGAAAACGTTACCAAGACTATTAGGATATTAGTAAAACGAACAATAAAATTGCTACTTGTATTCAACTTGTTTGTGTGGACGAGATGTGTTGTTTATTGATTTGTTGAAAGGAAATGAGTTAAATAAATATTGTCACTTTAAATAGTGTCTTGTGTATTTGTCCAATCACGTTGCACCTCGGCATGTTCCGCCGCCTTTGGTCGGGGTGTGACAGATTGGTATCAGAGCCACAAGACTATAGGATAGGTGGTTAGACGTAACGACCTAGTATAGTCTTTACTTTAGGGTCCTTATACGTATTGGTTATACGTGTTTACCCTACTTGATTGTGCACTTGTTTATTTATGTACTTATTTATTTTATCAAACATAAATATACACATACACACACTTTCGTAGAACTCCAAGGTATCCTTACCTTAAAACGCAAAAACATTAGTTTTTATTGTGTTTTATGGATCACGAGGTTAACTTGGATCCCATTGTTTCAAATCTCCTTAAAGATTGTCTCATATGAGATGACCACTTTAAGTAGTCGAATGCGAGCGTTCCACTCGCCATCCTAATTTTTGGTGTTAAAACAATAAGACTACGGTGATTTCGTGGACTAGTGTTTTGGCATGACGTTGTATCTCTTACATGCTTATATGCTTATGTGTTTACCGCTTTTGGAAGGTTGATTCATAAATCCGTGAACTATCTGGTATTCTCTTATAGCACGGTGCCGTTAATGTATTCTTATTAACGACCTCATGAAATCCGAATCTATTTATAGACGGTGTCATTAATGTATTCTTATTAACGACCTCATATAAAAATCCTGAACCATCTGGTATTCTCTTATGGCAGGTGTCGCTAATGTGTTCGCGATCTCATATTATCCATATTGTTGCTTTTATTTATCGTTTCGTATACAAGTTTTGTGGTTTTTTATTACTATATACTTATATGCTCAAACTTATGAATTGCTCACCAACCTTTGTGTTGACAAACTTTATTTTATGAAATGTTACAGGTTTGACTTTTGTTGACTCGAGGACTTGACGAAAACGTTACCAAGACTATTAGGATATTAGTAAAACGAACAATAAAATTGCTACTTGTATTCAACTTGTTTTGTGGACAAGATGTGTTGTTTATTGATTTGTTGAAATGAAATGAGTTAAATAAATATTGTGACTTTAAATAGTGTCTTGTGTATTTGTCCAATCACGTTGCACCCCGGCAAGTTCCGCCGCCTTTGGTCGGGGTGTGACAGTTTATATTCGCCCGTTAATATTCTAGATAAACAGTCTGTGAACATAAACAAGCTTAAATGAACATAAATGAACTTCACGCCAAACGTTTTAGTGAACGCCAAGTTCGTTTACATGCCTGATTTGGGTGATAGGTATGATAACATTATATATGTATTACAATAAAATACAGTTTTTTTTATAAATAAAGTGATACAAAATGCAGATTCTGGCAATGATTTCTAGAGCAGCTAACAATTTCAGCTGCATATCAACCTATGAATGTACTCCTTGAATCATGATATAACAAAACATATAGTAAATATCATACTTTAACATAACAATTAATAATATAAAGGTACCCTTGTTTAAGCAATTGTCATTGTTCTTGATCTTAAAATATATCTCATATTTTCATATATTTGATTCTTTTTTTCACATTTAATGTGACATAGAGATCTTATTTTAGCAAGAATTTGTATTCATATAAACAACCATCTTCTGAACATAAAAGAAGTAGATACCACAAATGCACAGGGGTTGTTTGACAGCAAATATTGTTCAAATACTCAGCCATGATTTAGGAGAGTTTAGCACGCGATGAACAACGACAAACACTAACTTCTTGTTAACTTATCGGAAAGCAACAACTCTTAAAACTTCTTTAAAAAAACGAGACATCAAATCTTCATAATAACTCAAATACACATTTTACCAAACAACCTTTCTATTCATAAATTAAAATCAGCTTAACAATTCCACTTGAAACATCTAAAATACTATACACTCTCTGTGAATTGGTTCTATGATGATTAGCTTGACACCTAATTAATATAAAATGACATCTAAGAGTATTCTCAATGGGTTCTCTATCTCCACCTTTAAAATTTAATTAAAAAACATAATTTCTTTAAATTATACATCATTTTCTAATAATCTCCCTCAACCCATTCTCCATTACCATCTCTATATTCATTTGTCTTATTATTATTTTCAATATTAAATGATTTTTAATATAAATTTATATAAGGGTAGATGGAAATGGAGTATTGTGGAACACTCTAAATTTGGAAGCTTCTTATATCTTTTCACTAAAATTTAAAGATGGAGTTTGGAGATAGAGAATGGGTTGGAGTGATTTTTTGAATATTTTTTCTAAATTTTAGAAATAAAGATGGATACAGAGAACCCATTGGGAATGCTCTAAGTCTTCAAAAACAAAGATCTACAAAAAACTGATCGACCAACCACAAAAGATTTACCTTATATAAACCAAAATTCAATAACACTAAACAAATAACCTAAACAATACCTTACTCAGCCAATGACATAAACTAAGAAACCTCCTCACGCTTGTACCATTAATTTAATTGACCGGAGTTCTCGCCGGAGTGTGGTGTAAACCCTAGCTTGGGATCCAGGGGTTATGCGTCACGTGGCGCCCAGTCAGAGTTATGGTTTTGTACAAAAACAGGCTGTAGTCATAACTCTCCACATCCAGGGGTTATGCGCCACGTGGCGCCCAGTCATTATAATTTTATTTGTTTTTTTTAAATAATAATTCATTTAAATAAATTAACATAAAATTAAAAATTACATTAAACTTCCAAATAAAATTACATTAAACTAAATTAAAAAAATACATCAAATTAAAATAAAAAAACATAAATAATACTAATAAAACTAAAACTCATTTATATTTTTCTAAAATTTTCGCTCGTCGAGCGGCTTTTAGAGATTGGACTATCGGGTCGTTTTCGGATAGCTCGTTTGATAAAATCTCGATGTCTTTGTCTATCTCATTCCTTCGAAGTAGGTCGACGGCGTCCAAATTTAATTGAAGTCGTTGGGTTCCAAGTTGGTGTAAATCTTGGAGTCGAGAGTTCATTAATTGGAATTGGCTTTCCAATTCGGGATTCAAACCCGTTGCCGACGACGAACCGGCCCCTTTCCCCTTTCCTTTGCCTTTGGTTCTTCTACCCTCCGGCCGAGGCATGTCGGTAGTATTCACGGGGTCATTATCGCTTAAGTTGAAGTTTCGAGCGTCGGAACGTGGCGTGTCTGGATCAACCGAAGATGATGTTTTAGACTTTTTTTTACGCGGACCACCTTCGCCTTCGGCTTCGGCTTTGGCATCCATCACCAAGCCCCATTTTGGGTGAAACCTCAAGAGGTCTTTCCAAATGCCAAAGTAGTTGAAGGTCCCGCCGACCTTATGTTGAAACTCAACCAACGCGTTATCCATGACTTCCGCGTCCGAGACACCGCTACTGCTAGTTTGATTCATCCGAGAGAAAACCGTATGGAAAGCCATGCATTTGGTGTTTATGTCGCCCCATTTCGACAGTAACGAATCTTTTTCTCGACGCGAGTCCCCGCCAAGGTTGTGAAACCTCTCTATAATTTTGTGCCAAAATAACCCCGTTTTTTGATAGTTCGCTAAAAAAATAAAAACATTACAAGTTTAATGTTTGTTATAAGAAATTTAAAAAAAATATATATGCATTTTAAAAACCTACCGCATTTGGCATCTTCCGATATTTGGCACCAAGCACGAGCACATAGTACGCACTCGTCGATACTCCACGATATCACCGTCTTTTTAACCCGAGGTTCGCCGGCAGGCTTCTTTGCGTATTTTTTCGAACGTCCGCGTTGGCTCGAACCGCCCTCGGGTTGTGTCTCCGGCACGAACTCGACCTCGGGTTGGGTCTCCGGGGCGGGTTGGGAACCCGAACCCGCAACAATGTTTGTCGATTGGTTTTGGAAACCGGGCACCGCATTTGGCATAGAGTTTTGTAGAAGTGCAAAGTACGCGGCCATTTGCGGGTCATACATTTGCGGGACGGGTACGGTTGGCGTCGGCGCGGTAGATTGGTTCGGTTGTGGATTTTGGTTGGCTTGACGGGCATATTGACCGAAACCGAGAATATTTTGGTTGTTGTTTGGAAACATGATGGTAGAAATATTAGTGTAAAAGATATAAAAAATTTGTGTAAATTGATAGATTGGAAGGAATGTGTTAAAAAATATGAGTTTGGTTTGTTTATATAGTATAAATATAATTAATTTTTTTTTAAATCCAACGGCTCCATTCCCCAACGGTAACATTTTTTGATTCGCGTGCTGTTCTCGCGTTTTAGATACAACGCGCCCAAAATTCACTTCAACATAACGCAGGGGGGGCGGTGTTCCCCCCGCGTTTTGGAGCCATAACGCGGCCATAATGCGGCCAGTTTACATGGTCTTAGGCTTGCAGGTTTGTAAAACTCTTACTTTTAAGAGTTTTAATAAAATGACTATATTCTCCTTCATATATCTATTTTAAATAGTATAGATATATATATCTAGAAATCTCCACAAGACTTCTAGGTTCTACCATGCAATGTCCTTGACTAATTGTTTCCTAAAAAAAAGAGCAATTAAAAATAGTTGGTAAGTTTGTGTGTTTATGATGCAAGTAAATGATGAGATCAAGCCAAACGATGAATTAAGCCATATTATGCCCGAGTGGGTAAGATACAATCCAAATGAGTCCACAACCAAGCGTATGATATCAACCAACACCCCTACTAATGCCTTATCACATGAAATTAACGATGAAACAATAAACAATGTTGGAAATATAAATTTATTTACGCACAAATGATATAGCTGGTGCAACCAACATGAATGAGGTCATCACACCCAATGGTACTATTAATATTAATATGATGATAGGAGACGTTTGACGTTATAACCAATGAATGAGGTCATCACACCCAAAATAACCATCCCATATACATGGGATGGTTATTTTGAGAACCATGGTGAGTTTTAAGAACTTTAAGAACTTAATTTTGAATCACACATTTAATTAAATGATATGAAATGTGTGCCTGAGATTAAATTTAATTAAAAAATGAAGCAGGAAAGAAAATAAGTATTTTTGATAATTACACAAGTTTAAACGTTAGTTACATGTGTAAAAATTTGATTCGGTGTATAAAAAAATACCGTAATTTTTTGTACATCACTTACACTTACGTATTACACGTGTAAAAAAAATTCGAAAATTTTTTTTTATTGCGTTGAGTTCTTTCGAGTTCTTAAAACTCAAAGTGGTTCTCAAAAGAAATCAATCATATATATATGTATATATGTATATATATATATATGATAGGGTTAGAATAATAAGTGAGTTATTTGTAAGAAGTGTGAGATGTAATATCGGACGTTGGATGTGATCATCTGATGGTGGATATTGTTAGTGTGTTTTTTGCTCAGTTTGTTTTATTTTGTTAGTTCGGTGTGTTTTATTTTTTTAAGGGTAAAAACCACTTCTTAGGATAGTTTTACTTCTTATTTTAACCTTGCTATATATATATATATATATTGGCTTACTGGATCATGATCATGAGATAACTTTTTTGAAATTGAGAAATATGATAACTATTTTGGACCACAAAAAACTCAATAATAAAAAAAATCATAAAATAAAAAAAAAAACACGAAAATCAAAAAGTAAAAAAACCAAAATTCTTATTTTATCATCCCGGTTTCATAAAAAAAACTCGGTTTAGCTAAATTATATACACATATGTATAATATATACATATATACACATTTACATGTTTTTTTGTACACATGTGTATAATTTAAGATAAATGATACTGTACATATGTGTATATTACGTAACTAAAGATTATATAAAATTATACATAGATGTATAATACGACGTTTTTTTTTTTGTTTTTTTTATGAAACCAGAATGAAAAATAAGAATTTTGTTTTTTTTACTTTTTTAAAATTTTATTATTTTTTATTTTATGATTTTCTAAAATATTTTTTTAAAGGTGTTTTTAGTGGTTAAAAATAGTTCTTAAAGTTCTTAATTTGTAAAGAATTCTTTTAGAATCCTTACCTTACTAATGCAGAATATGAATATATGAAGTAATATTTAAGTATACAATGATGTTATCAAGTATATAAATAATTTATATATATCATGAAACAGGTGCAAGGTTGTCACATCATAAAACAAGCCAAAGCTCCGGCTAGTGGCACTCGTATACTTCAATCTTTTTCTTTTTTTTATTTGTCCAGCTATATCTCTTTTAAAAATGTCAATTTCAAGCTCAAGTTTTCAGATCAGTTTAGTGTTTCAAGCATGCCGTGTAGCCCCATTTTACAAACCAAGCCGACCTTTCCCTGCCTCAGCTCATGGACATCCCTATCATTGATGTTAGATAGAATTACAAATTTTGTCCTTTAAAAAAAGCCAAACTATGGTTCATGTCTTTTTTTAGTTTCTTTGCAGACGGTGTACTTTAAACATTTTTTTCTACACGTTATGTCTTTTACGCTAACTGAGTTAGAAAAACTCAGTTAAGTATGACATGTGCTAGACATGTGATGGTCATAATTGTAATTCTAATATATCCTTAAATTTAAAAAAAAATATATATATATAAATATTAACTTAAAACATAAAAAACCATTTTCAATCTCTCTCTCTCTCCTCTCTTCTTCTTCTCTCTCGTCTTCTTCACTCTCTACACCATCACCACCACTTCCAATGGCAAGCCACCATCTCCACTCCCACCATAAACCACAACCATATATGTATATTTGTGTGTGTGTGTATATATATATGTATAATATAAATGAAAAAATCTCTCTTCCGTTCATTCATCACCACCATCGTTTCTCCGGTGAGCCACCACCTCCGCAACCCTCTTCACTGTCACATTAATTTAAACAGAAGGAGCCACCTTAAATCGAAGCCTAATCGTATTCCGGCCAAACCGAAACCCAGTTCGTTCATCGTATTCCGGCCAAAACGGATCTCGTTCATCAAATCCCGGCAAAATCGGAAGCCTGAAAGCCTGATCTAAGTCCATTCAACCATTTCCGGCTAAATCGAAACCCTAATCGAAGACCGTTCACTGTTTTTCAGTGACCGATTAGGGCCTCGTTTTCAACCCGTCGTGGCTGGATGGGAAGCATGTGGTGTTTGGTCAGGTTGTTGATGGGTAAAGTGTTGTGAAAGAGATGGAGGCGGTTGGATCTGATAGTGGTTCGTGCTCTTCAAAGGTTGTTATTGAAGAAAGAAAGAGACGGAGGCAGGTGTGGAGGTGGCTGGCGGTGATGAGTTGGTGGTGGTGGTGGGTGATTAAGAAAGAAAGAGAAGCTGGGAGAGAGAGTAGAGTTTGATACGAGAGAGAGAAAGAATATTATATTTTTTTTTATTATGTATAGACGAAAAGACAAAAATGCCCTCACATGAGGCTATTTAACTGAGTTTTTCTAACCCAGAGTTAGCGTAAATGACATAACGTGTAGATAAAAAATGTTTAAAGTACACCGCTTGCAAGGAAACTTAAAAAAGAACACGAACCGTAATTTGGGTTTTTTTAAAAGACAAAATTTTAAATTCTGTCTTTGTTATACATACATGACGTATATGGTTTCCTCGCCGTTCAATTTGATATGCATTTTAGCCCACAATGTACTTACTGTATTACTATAAACATTTCCTGAAATCAAACTTTGCTCCTTTCTATAACAGTATGTTTATTTGAAAACCAAAATCCATGACAACTCTTGGACACATGAATTCTAACTTCAGTAGACCTAGGTAAAGAAAACCAACACAGACAATACGATAAACAGAACAATCAAGAACAAGATCATCATCATCTGGCCCTTGGCACCGGCCTTCTTCATAACCACAGCCACTTTTTTCTGCAACAGTTTAAAAACATGATTAACTTTTAATATCATCTGTGAATTGAATAACATGATTGGATCAAGACAAAAATCCACCACTGGGCAGACGGCGAAGGGGAGGGTCAAATGAGTTCGGTAACTTATCCAGACATGTAATTGAAATTTTAAAAAAGAAGTCTTAATTTTATAAATGATTTGTATTCACATTCGTCTACAGAAAACATGTTATTTAAAAATTTTGATTTCTTTTTTAAATAAAGTGATTTAGTATGTCAAATGCATTGAAAATTCGTTTTGGTAGGTGTATAAACGAGTCAAGCCTCTCGTGACCTACTCGAGACAGCTCATCAAAAACAGCGAATTGAGCCATGGACTGCGGAGCAGTTGTGGCGAGGCGTCTTGGAGGCTGCTTGGTGTGGGGAGGATGGAGATTTCTGGATTTGATGATCATGTTATGTGAAGCGGAGGGGCATGGTGGCAATGGAGGTGGCCGAAGCAGATGTTGTGGCCAATAGTGTGGTGATGGTTCAAGTGATTTGTCAATTCAAGGGTTTCAACATGTTGAAGATGAATAAAAGTAAAACGGGGTTAAAGAATAATGGTTAGTAATTACTCTAATGGAGTCATTTGCCACATCGCATCCCACATCAGTAAAAACATGCCATATCAGCAAAAAAAATTAACGAAGTTAGGGTCCATTAAATTCGGGAGTGACAGAAGAAAACAAGTTACAAGTTGAGAATGATGAAAGACAAACCGTTAGTTGGGGGTGTTATCTATCAATGAGTGAAAGTTGGGAGTATTAAAAACCAATATCCCTAATTATTATCACATATAAATTATCATACAAATAAGTGAATAACTAAATAATATACCTTATTTTATATAAAAACTATTTAACTATAAATAAAATATAAAAAAAATAACTAATAATGTATATAAATTAAATAATCAATAATAAAGGAATTGAGCCTGAGCCATGCTTGATCTTTAGAAATAGAGCTCAAAACGAGCCGAGCATTTTGGAAAATACATAAAACAAGTTGGCTGGAAGACTAAAATAGCCACACATGTGATGAAGCTGACCTGAACAAAATCAAGACGATTGGTTGTACTATCCATCTCTAAACCCAATTCATCTATAAGTCTCTCCTGCAATAGTATCAGGATTAATTAAACATTATGTTTGGAGTTAAAACTTATTATGCATGTTATTTAAATAAATCTAACCAAAGGTGTTTTGGTAAATAAGGCAGTACCTGTGACAAGAGTTCATCGTGTATGGTGAGCCCAACCGATCCAATCCTTCCAACACTTGCACTCAGCTCATCTAACTCTTCGTCTTGTTGCCTAAACACAGCAATTAATACACTCAGTTTTGTAAGTAAACCCCTAATAAAGTTAATTACACAGATGGTCCCAGTGGTCTAAGCATAGTAACAAATTTGGTACTAACTTTGAAAAGTTGCATGTTTGGGATTTGTGGTTTTAACTGTGTCACGAGTTTGGGCATTAACACTAACCCCAAACATGCAAGTTTTCAGAGTTAGTGTCCAAACGTGTTAGCTTGTTACTTTGCCCAAAACACAAAAGCCATGTGTGTAATTATTAACTCTAAATAATAAAGTAAAAAAGTAAAACACACGTTACCTGATGAGAAGCATCTGCCGGTAGGATTCTGAAGTTATGAAATCATCATTATCTTCAACATAACGACTAGCCCGGTTTTGGTGACGGCTAGTTGGAACCCTCATAAGTTCTTCACGCATCCCACTGGCAGTTGAATAACCTCTTCCGGTCACTGATTTCTTAACATTGCCAACCTGGATAAAAACACTTGCATCAACAATAAACCAGGAAAAAGAATTTAAGGAATGAAGTAGGGGTGTAAACGCGAGACTGAATCGTTAAAATCTCTAATCGAGTCGCGCTTAAACGAGCTGAAGCCTGAGCTCAAACCTAAGCATGTTTGATAGACGAGCCCGGAGCTTCACTTATTGAGCTCGAGCTAGCTCATGAACCTAAACGAGCCAATTATTTATATAATTTGTATTTAATATACTAACAATATAATTATAATTTATAATAACAACCATTATATATAAAAGTATGGCAAAAGACACTCAATAACATATACCGTGTTATGTATTTAAATTATAATAAAAATAAAAATTAATATAGAAATAATTAAAATATATAAAGATACAGTTAAAAAAACCTAGCCTGGGGCGAGCTTGAGCTTAAAAATTTACTCACAAGCCAAACTCAAGCTTACAAAGCTGCTCACAAGCCGAGCTTGAGCTTTAAATGTTACTCACAAGCCAAGTTCGAGCTAAAGAAACTGCTCATGGGCCGCACTAGAGCTTTAGAAAGAGAGCTCGAAATGAGCCAAGCTTGAGCTTCTTAAAAAGAGCTGAAAACGAGCTAAGCTCAAGCCTAGCCCTATCTTGAGCTTAAAAAATTACTCACGGGCCGGGATTGAGCTTTAGAAAATAGAGCTCGAAGCCACGAAACGAGCCCAGCTTGAGCTTCAGAAATAGAGCTCAAGCCTAGCCCGACCTTTAGTTTAAAACACTACTCACAAGCCGAACTCGAGCTTTTAAAACCACTCACAAGCCACATTTGAGCTTTAGAACTAGAGCTCAGCTCGAGCTTTAAAAACAGAGCTCAAAACAAGCCGAGCTCGAGCTCGACTGGGCTCATTTGCACCCCTAGAATGAAGTAAAAACAAGATAAGCATGTTTACTTGAGTTCTAGCAGTTCTTGTCCATTTAGTTCTTCTATCAAGCTCTGCTTGATTGATTCCATATAAAGCAGGGTCTCTAGATACTACAGAAATAGCCTTTTCAAGTTCATCCACCTTCCTATCAGTAAAACAGATTTTCAGAACCCAAGAACATAAATACCATTTGATCATGTTTTAGATTCATACCTGCCATTCAATGCTCTCACAATTGGAAATAAGTTCTTTTGTGAGTCGGGTTTGTTCTCCACTTGCTACAGGGATGTGTTCCCATTCGATCTGAAAACAGAGTACGCTCGTTAATGTCTCCGTGCAAATCAAACAAATAAAAAATATAATATGTTCAATCATAAATTGCAAAAAAATGAAGCTTGAAAAGCTGACTTACAGATTCTTGAATTTCTTCCTTCACAATATAAAATGGATCTTGAGCGGACGACATTTTGATAGTACAGCGCGGTAGCAAGTTTGTTTTTTCTCTCAAGGATATGATCAACTCTTAGATCTGAAACAAGAATGAGATATTGCAACAAATTAATAACCCGTTTGTGTGATGATATATACACATAATGCACAATAATACTTGATATTAATTGGTAACTCTATATCTTTTCAAACTTTTCAATACATAACCAACTTTAAGTAAACCGCAACAACATAAACACATGTTCAACTTTAAATGTTATAAACAGTAAACGCTAAGCCTGTAAACGAACCGAACAAACACGAATAAGAGCATGTTAATGTTCGTTCATTTAACTTTAAATGAACACGAACACTTAATCGAACAAATATTTGTGCTCAAGTTTGTTCGTTTAAAAATGAACACGTTCGTGTTCGTTTAAAATCTATAAGAACAGTTCACGAAAATAAATGAACACAAACGAACAAATATAAACCTACTAAGTAGATGACTTATTCATATTATATTTAATTGATATGTAAACGAACATAAATATACAGGCATAAACAAACATAAACGAAGCATGTGCTCATGTTCGTTTATTTAATTAAACGAACACAACTTTTTTGTTCATGTTCATTTGTTTATTAAACAAGGGACATAATTCTATGTACTGAGTTCTACGTGCAAGTGCACTGAACGTTTACAGGCCTAACTGCATCGGATGAACACTATGTACAAGTGCTTATTATGTTTAATTCAGTATAACAGGACTGAATAAACATTGCACAATTCTATGTCACAGAACTCATATATCTTTAGGTTTAAACCTAAATGACTGGCTGACAATGAGAAGAACAATTATAACTGTGTAATTATATCATCTACAAAATGTTAATATAAAAATAAAACTAAACATGAGTGGATTGTAATTGAAGCCAAACCTAATCAAAATAGAATCAAGAGAAGAGGGTAAAATAAGGAATATGAATCCGATTTTGCTGACCAGATCTGTTCAGTAGAGTGATCGATGAACCCTAAATTACACATCAACTGCTGCTGGTGAATGACACGTATCGAATAGAGAAAGAGATAATGCAGATACACCCCTCAATTATGAATGCTTATGCACATTTCGCTTTGTGCCCTTCCTGAGTTTAATAAACGTACGTTTATTTGGCTTATCTTTTCTTGATAATTTCTTTATTTACGGTATCTTGATTTTCATTTATGACCTAATGTCATAAATAATAGGTCGTTTCAATATACGGATCATTTATGTGATCTAATCTCAAACTTTTACAGGTCTGATCTTCGTAGTTTCAAACCTTGTTTAAACATGTTAACTTCGTTTTATAGTATAAAACTATTTTTCTTTTTCAAAATATCCTTTGATACAATCACAAGAGACGGGACTTAGGCCTTACGTTTGATATTGTTCTTTATTAAAAAGTGGCATTTCTTCAACGTGAAGAAACGCACATTGTCAGAACCTTCACATATGAAAGTATATAACTAATACTAATAGTTTTAACTTTCGTAGGTTTGACTATAAACCTCACCTAAGGCGATAGCAATTACCTTAGCAAGCTTAATAACTAGCTATAAAATCGGGTAACGACTTCGAGTGATCGGGCAAAACCTTTGCTTGAACAAATGTCGGAATCATAACTACGACACGAACTTTGAAGGCTAAGGAACACCACTACAAGTCTTGGGATTCAGGAACACAAATCGAGAAAGCACTCAGGACGAACATGTCCCAAATGAGCAACTCAAACTTGCTATTTATAGCTAAGTTCGTCGACCCCCAGCGGACCATTGGGAAATTTCTTAGAGGTCCGTTGGGAATTGGGAATTTCCAAAGGTCCATTGGGCTCTGTTGGGGCATCATGTTGTTGAATTACCGGGCACGTGCCAAATCGTGGTAGATCCAATGTTTATCCAGCTTTCAGCAGACTGTTGGCGGAGCCACCGGAAGTATGTCGAGGCGATGATTCATCGACATGTATCATGCTCTAATGAATCCTTATGTGCCACGTGTCAGTACATCGTTGATTACTTAATCAGGTTAGAAAACCTGTATCGGAACTCCGGGGAAAACACCAGCGGTCCTCCGCCCAATTTGACTGGTAATTGACTGTCGACGAAAATGCTAACGGTCCTCTAGAATCAAGTTTAGTAGTTTTATACTTTAGCCCCTGAACTTTATCTTTTACTTAATGATTGTTTGGTCCATCAATTTTTAAAGTTTTGATAGTTGGCTCAAATTTTTCTGAGATGTTACATATGTTTTAGTGACTAGTGACTTACCCATTTTTTTAACTACAAAATTATAAATAAAGATGTTGATTAGATAAAGTTAATAAACATCAGAAAATGGGTTTTTATGCCGGCGGGTCCAAATTAAGTTTATTTTACTACTTCTATTCATTATCCACAAAAAAGAAAATATTAATTGGAAGTCGAATCAAAATTTAGTTTCGTCTTCAAATTATTAGCATTGAAAATAGCTTCATTTCAAGTCTTCCAAATCATCAACCAGTATGCAAACATAATACCTTATGACACCTTTTAATTTTGGCAAAATTTAATGAAACGATCCAAGATCGCATATCTTACGGCTTCACTATCATCGGGTCGAAAATATTCAGCCATATCATGATTAATGCTCAAGCTCTAATAGCAATATGACACAAACCAAATAGATGATCCGCAGTTACAATTCCCGAAGCACAAAATGAGCATAGTGAAAGGAACATGGAAGCCTATGTTGGAAAGGTTAACTCATGGCGGTAATGTATCAAGTAGAAGTATCTGTTTGAAAATGTTGTTATTTCTAGGTATTTCGTTGTTCTAGCGAATTGGAAACTAAAGATCCATCACAATTTGTTTTCAATAGCTTTACTTACTCCTTTAACACAAAAGTCACCTTAATATCATATTGCCATCTCCATGTATCCTTTAACTTCAACCACGAGACTTGATCTAGAGTAAGTTGAAGGGAAGAAAATTGGCTTTGTTCTCCCCCCCCCCCCACTCCCCTACACACACACAATTAGTCTACACCTCCTAATGCCACAATCCATTTCTTTTCCGATCTCTCATAAGACACTCTTTATCTGTTTCAAGAGAAAAATGTTTCGGGTACATCTCAATTAAAGTAATGTCTCCAATCCAAATTTCCTTCCAAAATCTTGTGGAGATACCAATACCGACCTATTTTACTCATAGTTGACAAAGCAATCAGATTTTAGTCATTCAAAGCGTGAATACTTGTTATTCGATTCAAGGCCCCCTATCAAAAATCTCATTATTTTTAATTGAATCAGGACCATAAAGAATTCTTACCAGTGTGATATCTCCACTTCCATTTTAACATTAGTGCTAATAAAGAGCCGAAAGGCTTCTGAGACCCAACCCACCTTTATGTTTATCTGCCATAACCAGTTCCCACTTAATCCAATACTGTAACATCCCGTTTTCTAGTTTCGGTTAATAAATGAAAATATGAGTTACTATGAGTCGGGCTAGTGTTGGGTTAAATGGATATGGGTTATTGACTTGGGTTATAAAAGAAAGAAGGAAAGATCATGGGCTTAAGCCCATGATCCATAATTATATAAGTCATAATTACCCGTTTAATCATTCATTTCACACATATTCCATACACCACCAAAACACACACTTAGCTCTCTCTATAATTTCTCTCCTTTCTCTACCCGAACCAAGATAGAAGGTCGATCCCGATCCAAGGTAATAATAGTATGATGTTGTATGAACTTAAACCCGTTAGATATGGTCACGAAACGACGAGCCGACACCGTTAAACCGTTTAAGTCACGAGATCCGGATGGAATCGGGTATAAACCGAACCTAAGATGAGCTTAGGGATCGCCCTAGCTCAGATCTGGATCGAACGAGGCGAAAAACGGTGAAAAACGAGTCAAAACTCGTTTTTTCCAGCGAAACCGCGTTTTTCCGGCAACGACGCCGGAAATGGTACGAGGAAAAGGTGAATGTCAGAGAATGTTCTAACATTCTCTGACCTAACCCTAGTTTGTTAACGGGGAGTTAACGAACTAGAGGGATTCACTAGTTGATTCGTTAAAGGAAGCATAACGAACTAGCTTTAGTTCGTATTCAATTCATTAAGGGAGTAGATAACGAATTACCCTTGATTCGTTATAGTCATTATTCAAAAGAGATAACGAATTAGAAGATCCAATTCGCTACATGGACTGGTTCGCTATATGGACTGATTCGCTAGAGGATCCAGTTCGTTATAAGGACCAATTCGTTAGAGGGTCCAGTTCGTTCAAGGACCAGTTCGTTATGATAAGTCAATTCGTTAAAGAATTGAGTAACGAACTGAAAGTTTAATAAAATGACAGAACAATCCCTGGACTTAGAAAAAGAATGATTTAATTACAAAGAAGCCCTTGAACTTTTATGTTAGCAAATTAATAATGATTTAAAATTCTAATGGAAAATGTGTTAAAACAGTTAATGGAAAAAAAATTTCCAAGCTGACCTTGCAGCTCGACCCTAGCCAGGGGCTCTGCTCCTTGGACCCCGCAAGGGGCTGCCGCCCCTAGAACCCCGCTGCCAGGGGCGCTGCCCCCGGACCTCCGTTCGTTGAGGGCAATAATTAAACTAGAAAGACGATATGGGTAGTGATAGTAATTGATACGTGTAATTGTTATACAGTTAGTCGTGCACAGCTCAGGAAGGGGATAACCATTAACGGTGAGCGTAACCGAGTTAAGGTGAGTTTCTAGCCTCATTTTCTTGTTATGTTTTCGGGGGCTGTGTGCATACTCGATGTGATTTGTTAATACACTTACCTTATGTGGTAAGTGTATGTCTTATATGATTTATGTATGAATGAATGCTTGATGATTCATGAACGATATTCGGACATCGCATGTACCGTCAAGGGATAGTTAAAGATATTATTGATATATATATGTATATATATGAAATATAAATGATGTATGTACGTATGGAAGTTATAATTATGAATGTATAGAAAGGTATGGAGAGTATGGTTAGAAAGGGAACAGACCCTAATAATATTTGCGAATGTAGGGAGCGGACCCTAATAATATCTGCGAATGTAGGGGATGGACCCTAATAATATCCGCGAATGTAGGGAACAGACCCTAATAATATCTGCGAATGTTTTAGGACGTGGTATATGTATATGTGTATGTATAAATGAAAAGAAAGAAAGTATGATAGTATGAACGTACGGAGAAAGGTAAAGAAGTATGTATGAATATGTACCTTCGGGTGCGTATATAAGAATGTGTATGGATGTATTGTATGTTACTTGATTAACTAGAACTCACTCAGCGTAGCTGACTTTTAGTATGCACGCATGTGAGTAGAATGAGGCAGCTCGCTTGATGAGGACACATGGCATGGAATTGAAGATACCGGTATCTCAAGGAAATGATATGATGTTTTTAAAGACTATGTTTTATGTTTAAATAACGATGAATGTTTGCTAAGACAAAATTTGAAAGTTATGTAATATGTTATGGTTGAAGTTTTATATTCCGCGTAAAGTTTTAATTAACTCTGATATTTAGAACTGTGTTTGTGAGTAAATCCAACGTCCAAAGTAGGGCACCGGCAACGGGGCCTTACAATACATAGTCTTATTGAAGCAACCCCTACCAGAAGAAATTAGCACGAAGACTTTCAAGTGTTTTACTAACAATATCGGACTTCAATAATAAAGAAAAGTAATAAGTCGCTACCAATTCAGGTACCAAGGTGATCATAGTAGACCTTCCACCAATAGAAACCAATTTAGCAGAGATATTCTTCACAATCGGATACTATCATTTCCAAATAGCCATAGTTTCACATTTTCACCAACCGGAAGGAAGGAAGATCATTTTATTTGTCATCCTTTTCTAGTAGCCATATTTTCCCCCAACTAGGTACTGTCAGGCTAGTGAAATCAACAGTAGATGGTTATATTACAAAAGTTGCACTCCATTTTCCTTATTCTATAAAGGGTTTGAATTTTAAGACTAGAATCAGGATGGTAATATAACCAATTACATGTAATGTTGATCAAATATAAAAGGAGAGCCCAAAGTAAAAAAGTAAAGTTTTATATCAATATTGTGTGTAATGGGTAGGTGATGATGTGAAAATCAGAGAGCGTAATGATATTTGTAAGGTTATAAATGAAATTGAGGTTTTTAAGGATTTCTAAGGATATTATGTGATAAATACGTGGTAGTTAAGGGCGGGCGC